>NW_028166226.1:85000-90130 GCF_964263955.1 Coregonus lavaretus | reverse complement strand
GTTGCTGTAGGACAAATGGCCACTGGAGTGATGCAAATGATCACGGTATAATTCTGCCAGGCAGGCATAGGCTACTTTGTAGTTAACATTTACTTGCGAAGGTTTTGGGGGAAAGCCATTCCTTCCCTACCAGAAGAAGGTTATCATTAGCATCATCGCTAATGGCTACACAAAGTGTAGACATACGCGCGCACCGCACACATGCACACAGACAGGGGCATTCCTGTGCCCTTTCAGAAAGTTCATGGAAATACCAATCACTGATGCATTTTGTTCATGTCTTATGATTGGCTTGGGCAAATGAATGCGTTTTCTAACAAGTTGAATAGATTTAGTTGATTTCCTACTAAGTTCAATAAATGTTTGAATATTGTTGAATTTGGGTTTAATGTCTGGATTCCGTGATTCGGTCCGCAACGCCTATTTTATAGGGCCCTAGTCCATGAACTTGTCATAAGTCAACATAGGATATGCCCTCTTCCACCCCCACAAGACTCAAATATATATATATATATATATATATATATATATATATATATATATATATATATATATATATATATATATATATATATATATATATATATATATATATATATATATATATATATATATATATATATATATATATATCTTGGAAATGTAAGCAAGGTTTGAGCTTCTTCAGTCTGTGTCATAAAGTGGATACTTTTCTGTGTCTCGTTCAGAGTGAGTGACACATTGACTTTATATAGTGTACCAAGAGTTGTTCCCTCGCTTACGGCCATACCAGCCTGAATACGCCCGATCTCGGAAGCTAAGCAGGGTCGGGCCTGGTTAGTACTTGGATGGGAGACCGCCTGGGAATACCAGGTGCTGTAAGCTTTTTGTCCCAGTAGAGCGTGCTCTTGTGTCATGGAGCAATTGCCTTTTATTTATCACCCTAATAATATCATGGATTGTTATTGGACTAAATGCAGTTTGTGTGTGCTGCCCTGCCCTGCCCTGCCCTGATCAAATCAAATAATGGACATTGCGTTTCCCTCAAAATGTAGGCAGTACATACAGCCTTTGTTTTTAGTCTAGGAGACTGTCAATGTCTGTAGTCCATTAGGGCACTATAAAATCCCTTCAATGTTTTGCCTGATTCCGTTAATTCCCAAGTTCCCTTTTCTCCGTTTAGATTTCCCCGTTGACCGTTTGTCCCTGTTTTGGCAGGTTTTCGCTCTCAAAAGTACACCTTTTTAATAGCAAAACAGCACAATTGGATGTTCTATGTCCACAACAATGTTTAAACCCTATCAGGTGACCATTTTTGAGGTCTGGGAAAAATGGAAGACATTTAGATTTTGGGGTGTAGTTACTCTTAAATGCAAGCGTGCACCAGGAAGAGACCTTTGTTTGGTTAAGCGGTGTTGCTGTAGGACAAATGGCCACTGGAGTGATGCAAATGATCACGGTATAATTCTGCCAGGCAGGCATAGGCTACTTTGTAGTTAACATTTACTTGCGAAGGTTTTGGGGGAAAGCCATTCCTTCCCTACCAGAAGAAGGTTATCATTAGCATCATCGCTAACGGCTACACAAAGTGTAGACATACGCGCGCACCGCACACATGCACACAGACAGGGGCATTCCTGTGCCCTTTCAGAAAGTTCATGGAAATACCAATCACTGATGCATTTTGTTCATGTCTTATGATTGGCTTGGGCAAATTAATATGTTTTCTAACAAGTTGAATAGATTTAGTTGATTTCCTACTAAGTTCAATAAATGTTTGAATATTGTTGAATTTGGGTTTAATGTCTGGATTCCGTGATTCGGTCCGCAACGCATATTTTATAGGGCCCTAGTCCATGAACTTGTCATAAGTCAACATAGGATATGCCCTCTTCCACCCCCACAAGACTCAATATATATATATATATATATATATATATATATATATATATATATATATATATATATATATATATATATATATATATATATATATATATATATATATATATATATATATATATATATATATATATATATATATATATATATATATATATCTTGGAAATGTAAGCAAGGTTTGAGCTTCTTCAGTCTGTGTCATAAAGTGGATACTTTTCTGTGTCTCGTTCAGAGTGAGTGACACATTGACTTTATATAGTGTACCAAGAGTTGTTCCCTCGCTTACGGCCATACCAGCCTGAATACGCCCGATCTCGGAAGCTAAGCAGGGTCGGGCCTGGTTAGTACTTGGATGGGAGACCGCCTGGGAATACCAGGTGCTGTAAGCTTTTTGTCCCAGTAGAGCGTGCTCTTGTGTCATGGAGCAATTGCCTTTTATTTATCACCCTAATAATATCATGGATTGTTATTGGACTAAATGCAGTTTGTGTGTGCTGCCCTGCCCTGCCCTGCCCTGATCAAATCAAATAATGGACATTGCGTTTCCCTCAAAATGTAGGCAGTACATACAGCCTTTGTTTTTAGTCTAGGAGACTGTCAATGTCTGTAGTCCATTAGGGCACTATAAAATCCCTTCAATGTTTTGCCTGATTCCGTTAATTCCCAAGTTCCCTTTTCTCCGTTTAGATTTCCCCGTTGACCGTTTGTCCCTGTTTTGGCAGGTTTTCGCTCTCAAAAGTACACCTTTTTAATAGCAAAACAGCACAATTGGATGTTCTATGTCCACAACAATGTTTAAACCCTATCAGGTGACCATTTTTGAGGTCTGGGAAAAATGGAAGACATTTAGATTTTGGGGTGTAGTTACTCTTAAATGCAAGCGTGCACCAGGAAGAGACCTTTGTTTGGTTAAGCGGTGTTGCTGTAGGACAAATGGCCACTGGAGTGATGCAAATGATCACGGTATAATTCTGCCAGGCAGGCATAGGCTACTTTGTAGTTAACATTTACTTGCGAAGGTTTTGGGGGAAAGCCATTCCTTCCCTACCAGAAGAAGGTTATCATTAGCATCATCGCTAACGGCTACACAAAGTGTAGACATACGCGCGCACCGCACACATGCACACAGACAGGGGCATTCCTGTGCCCTTTCAGAAAGTTCATGGAAATACCAATCACTGATGCATTTTGTTCATGTCTTATGATTGGCTTGGGCAAATTAATATGTTTTCTAACAAGTTGAATAGATTTAGTTGATTTCCTACTAAGTTCAATAAATGTTTGAATATTGTTGAATTTGGGTTTAATGTCTGGATTCCGTGATTCGGTCCGCAACGCATATTTTATAGGGCCCTAGTCCATGAACTTGTCATAAGTCAACATAGGATATGCCCTCTTCCACCCCCACAAGACTCAAATATATATATATATATATATATATATATATATATATATCTTGGAAATGTAAGCAAGGTTTGAGCTTCTTCAGTCTGTGTCATAAAGTGGATACTTTTCTGTGTCTCGTTCAGAGTGAGTGACACATTGACTTTATATAGTGTACCAAGAGTTGTTCCCTCGCTTACGGCCATACCAGCCTGAATACGCCCGATCTTGTCCGATCTCGGAAGCTAAGCAGGGTCGGGCCTGGTTAGTACTTGGATGGGAGACCGCCTGGGAATACCAGGTGCTGTAAGCTTTTTGTCCCAGTAGAGCGTGCTCTTGTGTCATGGAGCAATTGCCTTTTATTTATCACCCTAATAATATCATGGATTGTTATTGGACTAAATGCAGTTTGTGTGTGCTGCCCTGCCCTGCCCTGCCCTGATCAAATCAAATAATGGACATTGCGTTTCCCTCAAAATGTAGGCAGTACATACAGCCTTTGTTTTTAGTCTAGGAGACTGTCAATGTCTGTAGTCCATTAGGGCACTATAAAATCCCTTCAATGTTTTGCCTGATTCCATTAATTCCCAAGTTCCCTTTTCTCTGTTTAGATTTCCCCGTTGACCGTTTGTCCCTGTTTTGGCAGGTTTTCGCTCTCAAAAGTACACCTTTTTAATAGCAAAACAGCACAATTGGATGTTCTATGTCCACAACAATGTTTAAACCCTATCAGGTGACCATTTTTGAGGTCTGGGAAAAATGGAAGACATTTAGATTTTGGGGTGTAGTTACCCTTAAATGCAAGCGTGCACCAGGAAGAGACCTTTGTTTGGTTAAGCGGTGTTGCTGTAGGACAAATGGCCACTGGAGTGATGCAAATGATCACGGTATAATTCTGCCAGGCAGGCATAGGCTACTTTGTAGTTAACATTTACTTGCGAAGGTTTTGGGGGAAAGCCATTCCTTCCCTACCAGAAGAAGGTTATCATTAGCATCATCGCTAATGGCTACACAAAGTGTAGACATACGCGCGCACCGCACACATGCACACAGACAGGGGCATTCCTGTGCCCTTTCAGAAAGTTCATGGAAATACCAATCACTGATGCATTTTGTTCATGTCTTATGATTGGCTTGGGCAAATGAATGCGTTTTCTAACAAGTTGAATAGATTTAGTTGATTTCCTACTAAGTTCAATAAATGTTTGAATATTGTTGAATTTGGGTTTAATGTCTGGATTCCGTGATTCGGTCCGCAACGCCTATTTTATAGGGCCCTAGTCCATGAACTTGTCATAAGTCAACATAGGATATGCCCTCTTCCACCCCCACAAGACTCAAATATATATATATATATATATATATATATATATATATATATATATATATATATATATATATATATATATATATATATATATATATATATATATATATATATATATATATATATATATATATATATATATATATATATATATATATATATATATATATATATATATCTTGGAAATGTAAGCAAGGTTTGAGCTTCTTCAGTCTGTGTCATAAAGTGGATACTTTTCTGTGTCTCGTTCAGAGTGAGTGACACATTGACTTTATATAGTGTACCAAGAGTTGTTCCCTCGCTTACGGCCATACCAGCCTGAATACGCCCGATCTCGGAAGCTAAGCAGGGTCGGGCCTGGTTAGTACTTGGATGGGAGACCGCCTGGGAATACCAGGTGCTGTAAGCTTTTTGTCCCAGTAGAGCGTGCTCTTGTGTCATGGAGCAATTGCCTTTTATTTATCACCCTAATAATATCATGGATTGTTATTGGACTAAATGCAGTTTGTGTGTGCTGCCCTGCCCTGCCCTGCCCTGAT
>NW_028166226.1:25000-40000 GCF_964263955.1 Coregonus lavaretus | reverse complement strand
CTGTGTCTCGTTCAGAGTGAGTGACACATTGACTTTATATAGTGTACCAAGAGTTGTTCCCTCGCTTACGGCCATACCAGCCTGAATACGCCCGATCTCGTCCGATCTCGGAAGCTAAGCAGGGTCGGGCCTGGTTAGTACTTGGAAGGGAGACCGCCTGGGAATACCAGGTGATGTAAGCTTTTTGTCCCAGTAGAGCGTGCTCTTGTGTCATGGAGCAATTGCCTTTTATTTATCACCCTAATAATATCATGGATTGTTATTGGACTAAATGCAGTTTGTGTGTGCTGCCCTGCCCTGCCCTGCCCTGATCAAATAAAATAATGGACATTGCGTTTCCCTCAAAATGTAGGCAGTACATACAGCCTTTGTTTTTAGTCTAGGAGACTGTCAATGTCTGTAGTCCATTAGGGCACTATAAAATCCCTTCAATGTTTTGCCTGATTCTGTTAATTCCCAAGTTCCCTTTTCTCCGTTTAGATTTCCCCGTTGACCGTTTGTCCCTGTTTTGGCAGGTTTTCGCTCTCAAAAGTACACCTTTTTAATAGCAAAACAGCACAATTGGATGTTCTATGTCCACAACAATGTTTAAACCCTATCAGGTGACCATTTTTGAGGTCTGGGAAAAATGGAAGACATTTAGATTTTGGGGTGTAGTTACCCTTAAATGCAAGCGTGCACCAGGAAGAGACCTTTGTTTGGTTAAGCGGTGTTGCTGTAGGACAAATGGCCACTGGAGTGATGCAAATGATCACGGTATAATTCTGCCAGGCAGGCATAGGCTACTTTGTAGTTAACATTTACTTGCGAAGGTTTTGGGGGAAAGCCATTCCTTCCCTACCAGAAGAAGGTTATCATTAGCATCATCGCTAACGGCTACACAAAGTGTAGACATACGCGCGCACCGCACACATGCACACAGACAGGGGCATTCCTGTGCCCTTTCAGAAAGTTCATGGAAATACCAATCACTGATGCATTTTGTTCATGTCTTATGATTGGCTTGGGCAAATTAATATGTTTTCTAACAAGTTGAATAGATTTAGTTGATTTCCTACTAAGTTCAATAAATGTTTGAATATTGTTGAATTTGGGTTTAATGTCTGGATTCCGTGATTCGGTCCGCAACGCCTATTTTATAGGGCCCTAGTCCATGAACTTGTCATAAGTCAACATAGGATATGCCCTCTTCCACCCCCACAAGACTCAAATATATATATATATATCTTGGAAATGTAAGCAAGGTTTGAGCTTCTTCAGTCTGTGTCATAAAGTGGATACTTTTCTGTGTCTCGTTCAGAGTGAGTGACACATTGACTTTATATAGTGTACCAAGAGTTGTTCCCTCGCTTACGGCCATACCAGCCTGAATACGCCAGATCTCGTCCGATCTCGGAAGCTAAGCAGGGTTTGGCCTGGTTAGTACTTGGATGGGAGACCGCCTGGGAATATCAGGTGCTGTAAGCTTTTTGTCCCAGTAGAGCGTGCTCTTGTGTCATGGAGCAATTGCCTTTTATTTATCACCCTAATAATATCATGGATTGTTATTGGACTAAATGCAGTTTGTGTGTGCTGCCCTGCCCTGCCCTGCCCTGATCAAATCAAATAATGGACATTGCGTTTCCCTCAAAATGTAGGCAGTACATACAGCCTTTGTTTTTAGTCTAGGAGACTGTCAATGTCTGTAGTCCATTAGGGCACTATAAAATCCCTTCAATGTTTTGCCTGATTCTGTTAATTCCCAAGTTCCCTTTTCTCCGTTTAGATTTCCCCGTTGACCGTTTGTCCCTGTTTTGGCAGGTTTTCGCTCTCAAAAGTACACCTTTTTAATAGCAAAACAGCACAATTGGATGTTCTATGTCCACAACAATGTTTAAACCCTATCAGGTGACCATTTTTGAGGTCTGGGAAAAATGGAAGACATTTAGATTTTGGGGTGTAGTTACCCTTAAATGCAAGCGTGCACCAGGAAGAGACCTTTGTTTGGTTAAGCGGTGTTGCTGTAGGACAAATGGCCACTGGAGTGATGCAAATGATCACGGTATAATTCTGCCAGGCAGGCATAGGCTACTTTGTAGTTAACATTTACTTGCGAAGGTTTTGGGGGAAAGCCATTCCTTCCCTACCAGAAGAAGGTTATCATTAGCATCATCGCTAACGGCTACACAAAGTGTAGACATACGCGCGCACCGCACACATGCACACAGACAGGGGCATTCCTGTGCCCTTTCAGAAAGTTCATGGAAATACCAATCACTGATGCATTTTGTTCATGTCTTATGATTGGCTTGGGCAAATTAATATGTTTTCTAACAAGTTGAATAGATTTAGTTGATTTCCTACTAAGTTCAATAAATGTTTGAATATTGTTGAATTTGGGTTTAATGTCTGGATTCCGTGATTCGGTCCGCAACGCCTATTTTATAGGGCCCTAGTCCATGAACTTGTCATAAGTCAACATAGGATATGCCCTCTTCCACCCCCACAAGACTCAAATATATATATATATATCTTGGAAATGTAAGCAAGGTTTGAGCTTCTTCAGTCTGTGTCATAAAGTGGATACTTTTCTGTGTCTCGTTCAGAGTGAGTGACACATTGACTTTATATAGTGTACCAAGAGTTGTTCCCTCGCTTACGGCCATACCAGCCTGAATACGCCCGATCTCGTCAGATCTCGGAAGCTAAGCAGGTTTAGGGCTGGTTAGTACTTGGATGGGGGACCACCTTGGAATACCAGTTGCTGTAAAAGCATGTAAGAAGCTATGACGTGGACTGATAATCTGCGTTATAGGCTGAGATGTGAAGATGTGAAATATGAAGATATGATATGGAAAAAAATAAGCTGTGAAGCTATGAGATGTGAAATATGAAGCTATGATATGTAAAAATAAGCTGTGAAGCTATGAGATGTGAAATATGAAGCTATGATATGTAAAAAGAAGCTGTGAAGCTATGAGATGTGAAGAAGTGATGTGAAATATGAAGCTATGATATGTAAAAAGAAGCTGTGAAGCTATGAGATGTGAAGAAGTGATGTGAAATATGAAGCTATGATATGTAAAAAGAAGCTGTGGAGCTATGATATGATGTGAAGATGTGAAATATGAAGCTATGATATAAAGATGGGTTAATTTAAAAAAAAAAAAAAAAAAAAAAAAAAAAAAATACGCCAGATCTCGTCCGATCTTGGAAGCTAAGCAGGGTTTGGCCTGGTTAGTACTTGGATGGGAGACCGCCTGGGAATATCAGGTGCTGTAAGCTTTTTGTCCCAGTAGAGCGTGCTCTTGTGTCATGGAGCAATTGCCTTTTATTTATCACCCTAATAATATCATGGATTGTTATTGGACTAAATGCAGTTTGTGTGTGCTGCCCTGCCCTGCCCTGCCCTGATCAAATCAAATAATGGACATTGCGTTTCCCTCAAAATGTAGGCAGTACATACAGCCTTTGTTTTTAGTCTAGGAGACTGTCAATGTCTGTAGTCCATTAGGGCACTATAAAATCCCTTCAATGTTTTGCCTGATTCTGTTAATTCCCAAGTTCCCTTTTCTCCGTTTAGATTTCCCCGTTGACCGTTTGTCCCTGTTTTGGCAGGTTTTCGCTCTCAAAAGTACACCTTTTTAATAGCAAAACAGCACAATTGGATGTTCTATGTCCACAACAATGTTTAAACCCTATCAGGTGACCATTTTTGAGGTCTGGGAAAAATGGAAGACATTTAGATTTTGGGGTGTAGTTACCCTTAAATGCAAGCGTGCACCAGGAAGAGACCTTTGTTTGGTTAAGCGGTGTTGCTGTAGGACAAATGGCCACTGGAGTGATGCAAATGATCACGGTATAATTCTGCCAGGCAGGCATAGGCTACTTTGTAGTTAACATTTACTTGCGAAGGTTTTGGGGGAAAGCCATTCCTTCCCTACCAGAAGAAGGTTATCATTAGCATCATCGCTAACGGCTACACAAAGTGTAGACATACGCGCGCACCGCACACATGCACACAGACAGGGGCATTCCTGTGCCCTTTCAGAAAGTTCATGGAAATACCAATCACTGATGCATTTTGTTCATGTCTTATGATTGGCTTGGGCAAATTAATATGTTTTCTAACAAGTTGAATAGATTTAGTTGATTTCCTACTAAGTTCAATAAATGTTTGAATATTGTTGAATTTGGGTTTAATGTCTGGATTCCGTGATTCGGTCCGCAACGCCTATTTTATAGGGCCCTAGTCCATGAACTTGTCATAAGTCAACATAGGATATGCCCTCTTCCACCCCCACAAGACTCAAATATATATATATATATCTTGGAAATGTAAGCAAGGTTTGAGCTTCTTCAGTCTGTGTCATAAAGTGGATACTTTTCTGTGTCTCGTTCAGAGTGAGTGACACATTGACTTTATATAGTGTACCAAGAGTTGTTCCCTCGCTTACGGCCATACCAGCCTGAATACGCCCGATCTCGTCCGATCTCGGAAGCTAAGCAGGGTCGGGCCTGGTTAGTACTTGGATGGGAGACCGCCTGGGAATACCAGGTGATGTAAGCTTTTTGTCCCAGTAGAGCGTGCTCTTGTGTCATGGAGCAATTGCCTTTTATTTATCACCCTAATAATATCATGGATTGTTATTGGACTAAATGCAGTTTGTGTGTGCTGCCCTGCCCTGCCCTGCCCTGATCAAATCAAATAATGGACATTGCGTTTCCCTCAAAATGTAGGCAGTACATACAGCCTTTGTTTTTAGTCTAGGAGACTGTCAATGTCTGTAGTCCATTAGGGCACTATAAAATCCCTTCAATGTTTTGCCTGATTCTGTTAATTCCCAAGTTCCCTTTTCTCCGTTTAGATTTCCCCGTTGACCGTTTGTCCCTGTTTTGGCAGGTTTTCGCTCTCAAAAGTACACCTTTTTAATAGCAAAACAGCACAATTGGATGTTCTATGTCCACAACAATGTTTAAACCCTATCAGGTGACCATTTTTGAGGTCTGGGAAAAATGGAAGACATTTAGATTTTGGGGTGTAGTTACCCTTAAATGCAAGCGTGCACCAGGAAGAGACCTTTGTTTGGTTAAGCGGTGTTGCTGTAGGACAAATGGCCACTGGAGTGATGCAAATGATCACGGTATAATTCTGCCAGGCAGGCATAGGCTACTTTGTAGTTAACATTTACTTGCGAAGGTTTTGGGGGAAAGCCATTCCTTCCCTACCAGAAGAAGGTTATCATTAGCATCATCGCTAACGGCTACACAAAGTGTAGACATACGCGCGCACCGCACACATGCACACAGACAGGGGCATTCCTGTGCCCTTTCAGAAAGTTCATGGAAATACCAATCACTGATGCATTTTGTTCATGTCTTATGATTGGCTTGGGCAAATGAATATGTTTTCTAACAAGTTGAATAGATTTAGTTGATTTCCTACTAAGTTCAATAAATGTTTGAATATTGTTGAATTTGGGTTTAATGTCTGGATTCCGTGATTCGGTCCGCAACGCCTATTTTATAGGGCCCTAGTCCATGAACTTGTCATAAGTCAACATAGGATATGCCCTCTTCCACCCCCACAAGACTCAAATATATATATATATATCTTGGAAATGTAAGCAAGGTTTGAGCTTCTTCAGTCTGTGTCATAAAGTGGATACTTTTCTGTGTCTCGTTCAGAGTGAGTGACACATTGACTTTATATAGTGTACCAAGAGTTGTTCCCTCGCTTACGGCCATACCAGCCTGAATACGCCCGATCTCGTCCGATCTCGGAAGCTAAGCAGGGTCGGGCCTGGTTAGTACTTGGATGGGAGACCGCCTGGGAATACCAGGTGCTGTAAGCTTTTTGTCCCAGTAGAGCGTGCTCTTGTGTCATGGAGCAATTGCCTTTTATTTATCACCCTAATAATATCATGGATTGTTATTGGACTAAATGCAGTTTGTGTGTGCTGCCCTGCCCTGCCCTGCCCTGATCAAATAAAATAATGGACATTGCGTTTCCCTCAAAATGTAGGCAGTACATACAGCCTTTGTTTTTAGTCTAGGAGACTGTCAATGTCTGTAGTCCATTAGGGCACTATAAAATCCCTTCAATGTTTTGCCTGATTCTGTTAATTCCCAAGTTCCCTTTTCTCCGTTTAGATTTCCCCGTTGACCGTTTGTCCCTGTTTTGGCAGGTTTTCGCTCTCAAAAGTACACCTTTTTAATAGCAAAACAGCACAATTGGATGTTCTATGTCCACAACAATGTTTAAACCCTATCAGGTGACCATTTTTGAGGTCTGGGAAAAATGGAAGACATTTAGATTTTGGGGTGTAGTTACCCTTAAATGCAAGCGTGCACCAGGAAGAGACCTTTGTTTGGTTAAGCGGTGTTGCTGTAGGACAAATTTACATTTACATTTTAGTCATTTAGCAGACGCTCTTATCCAGAGCGACTTACAGGAGCAATTAGGGTTAAGTGCCTTGCTCAAGGGCACATTAACGTCATTTAGCAGACGCTCTTAGCCAGAGCGACTCGCAAATTGGTGCGTTCACCCTATAGCCAGTGGGATAACCACTTTACAATTTGGGGGGGGGGCCACTGGAGTGATGCAAATGATCACGGTATAATTCTGCCAGGCAGGCATAGGCTACTTTGTAGTTAACATTTACTTGCGAAGGTTTTGGGGGAAAGCCATTCCTTCCCTACCAGAAGAAGGTTATCATTAGCATCATCGCTAACGGCTACACAAAGTGTAGACATACGCGCGCACCGCACACATGCACACAGACAGGGGCATTCCTGTGCCCTTTCAGAAAGTTCATGGAAATACCAATCACTGATGCATTTTGTTCATGTCTTATGATTGGCTTGGGCAAATTAATATGTTTTCTAACAAGTTGAATAGATTTAGTTGATTTCCTACTAAGTTCAATAAATGTTTGAATATTGTTGAATTTGGGTTTAATGTCTGGATTCCGTGATTCGGTCCGCAACGCCTATTTTATAGGGCCCTAGTCCATGAACTTGTCATAAGTCAACATAGGATATGCCCTCTTCCACCCCCACAAGACTCAAATATATATATATATATATATATATATATATATATATATATATATATATATATATATATATATATATATATATATATATATATATATATATCTTGGAAATGTAAGCAAGGTTTGAGCTTCTTCAGTCTGTGTCATAAAGTGGATACTTTTCTGTGTCTCGTTCAGAGTGAGTGACACATTGACTTTATATAGTGTACCAAGAGTTGTTCCCTCGCTTACGGCCATACCAGCCTGAATACGCCCGATCTCGTCCGATCTCGGAAGCTAAGCAGGGTCGGGCCTGGTTAGTACTTGGATGGGAGACCTCCTGGGAATACCAGGTGCTGTAAGCTTTTTGTCCCAGTAGTGCGTGCTCTTGTGTCATGGAGCAATTGCCTTTTATTTATCACCCTAATAATATCATGGATTGTTATTGGACTAAATGCAGTTTGTGTGTGCTGCCCTGCCCTGCCCTGCCCTGATCAAATCAAATAATGGACATTGCGTTTCCCTCAAAATGTAGGCAGTACATACAGCCTTTGTTTTTAGTCTAGGAGACTGTCAATGTCTGTAGTCCATTAGGGCACTATAAAATCCCTTCAATGTTTTGCCTGATTCCGTTAATTCCCAAGTTCCCTTTTCTCCGTTTAGATTTCCCCGTTGACCGTTTGTCCCTGTTTTGGCAGGTTTTCGCTCTCAAAAGTACACCTTTTTAATAGCAAAACAGCACAATTGGATGTTCTATGTCCACAACAATGTTTAAACCCTATCAGGTGACCATTTTTGAGGTCTGGGAAAAATGGAAGACATTTAGATTTTTGGGTGTAGTTACCCTTAAATGCAAGCGTGCACCAGGAAGAGACCTTTGTTTGGTTAAGCGGTGTTGCTGTAGGACAAATTTACATTTACATTTTAGTCATTTAGCAGACGCTCTTATCCAGAGCGACTTACAGGAGCAATTAGGGTTAAGTGCCTTGCTCAAGGGCACATTAACGTCATTTAGCAGACGCTCTTAGCCAGAGCGACTCGCAAATTGGTGCGTTCACCCTATAGCCAGTGGGATAACCACTTTACAATTTGGGGGGGGGGGGGCACTGGAGTGATGCAAATGATCACGGTATAATTCTGCCAGGCAGGCATAGGCTACTTTGTAGTTAACATTTACTTGCGAAGGTTTTGGGGGAAAGCCATTCCTTCCCTACCAGAAGAAGGTTATCATTAGCATCATCGCTAACGGCTACACAAAGTGTAGACATACGCGCGCACCGCACACATGCACACAGACAGGGGCATTCCTGTGCCCTTTCAGAAAGTTCATGGAAATACCAATCACTGATGCATTTTGTTCATGTCTTATGATTGGCTTGGGCAAATGAATATGTTTTCTAACAAGTTGAATAGATTTAGTTGATTTCCTACTAAGTTCAATAAATGTTTGAATATTGTTGAATTTGGGTTTAATGTCTGGATTCCGTGATTCGGTCCGCAACGCCTATTTTATAGGGCCCTAGTCCATGAACTTGTCATAAGTCAACATAGGATATGCCCTCTTCCACCCCCACAAGACTCAAATATATATATATATATCTTGGAAATGTAAGCAAGGTTTGAGCTTCTTCAGTCTGTGTCATAAAGTGGATACTTTTCTGTGTCTCGTTCAGAGTGAGTGACACATTGACTTTATATAGTGTACCAAGAGTTGTTCCCTCGCTTACGGCCATACCAGCCTGAATACGCCCGATCTCGTCCGATCTTGGAAGCTAAGCAGGGTCGGGCCTGGTTAGTACTTGGATGGGAGACCGCCTGGGAATACCAGGTGCTGTAAGCTTTTTGTCCCAGTAGAGCGTGCTCTTGTGTCATGGAGCAATTGCCTTTTATTTATCACCCTAATAATATCATGGATTGTTATTGGACTAAATGCAGTTTGTGTGTGCTGCCCTGCCCTGCCCTGCCCTGATCAAATAAAATAATGGACATTGCGTTTCCCTCAAAATGTAGGCAGTACATACAGCCTTTGTTTTTAGTCTAGGAGACTGTCAATGTCTGTAGTCCATTAGGGCACTATAAAATCCCTTCAATGTTTTGCCTGATTCTGTTAATTCCCAAGTTCCCTTTTCTCCGTTTAGATTTCCCCGTTGACCGTTTGTCCCTGTTTTGGCAGGTTTTCGCTCTCAAAAGTACACCTTTTTAATAGCAAAACAGCACAATTGGATGTTCTATGTCCACAACAATGTTTAAACCCTATCAGGTGACCATTTTTGAGGTCTGGGAAAAATGGAAGACATTTAGATTTTGGGGTGTAGTTACCCTTAAATGCAAGCGTGCACCAGGAAGAGACCTTTGTTTGGTTAAGCGGTGTTGCTGTAGGACAAATTTACATTTACATTTTAGTCATTTAGCAGACGCTCTTATCCAGAGCGACTTACAGGAGCAATTAGGGTTAAGTGCCTTGCTCAAGGGCACATTAACGTCATTTAGCAGACGCTCTTAGCCAGAGCGACTCGCAAATTGGTGCGTTCACCCTATAGCCAGTGGGATAACCACTTTACAATTTGGGGGGGGGGCCACTGGAGTGATGCAAATGATCACGGTATAATTCTGCCAGGCAGGCATAGGCTACTTTGTAGTTAACATTTACTTGCGAAGGTTTTGGGGGAAAGCCATTCCTTCCCTACCAGAAGAAGGTTATCATTAGCATCATCGCTAACGGCTACACAAAGTGTAGACATACGCGCGCACCGCACACATGCACACAGACAGGGGCATTCCTGTGCCCTTTCAGAAAGTTCATGGAAATACCAATCACTGATGCATTTTGTTCATGTCTTATGATTGGCTTGGGCAAATTAATATGTTTTCTAACAAGTTGAATAGATTTAGTTGATTTCCTACTAAGTTCAATAAATGTTTGAATATTGTTGAATTTGGGTTTAATGTCTGGATTCCGTGATTCGGTCCGCAACGCCTATTTTATAGGGCCCTAGTCCATGAACTTGTCATAAGTCAACATAGGATATGCCCTCTTCCACCCCCACAAGACTCAATATATATATATATATATATATATATATATATATATATATATATATATATATATATATATATATATATCTTGGAAATGTAAGCAAGGTTTGAGCTTCTTCAGTCTGTGTCATAAAGTGGATACTTTTCTGTGTCTCGTTCAGAGTGAGTGACACATTGACTTTATATAGTGTACCAAGAGTTGTTCCCTCGCTTACGGCCATACCAGCCTGAATACGCCCGATCTCGTCCGATCTCGGAAGCTAAGCAGGGTCGGGCCTGGTTAGTACTTGGATGGGAGACCTCCTGGGAATACCAGGTGCTGTAAGCTTTTTGTCCCAGTAGTGCGTGCTCTTGTGTCATGGAGCAATTGCCTTTTATTTATCACCCTAATAATATCATGGATTGTTATTGGACTAAATGCAGTTTGTGTGTGCTGCCCTGCCCTGCCCTGCCCTGATCAAATCAAATAATGGACATTGTGTTTCCCTCAAAATGTAGGCAGTACATACAGCCTTTGTTTTTAGTCTAGGAGACTGTCAATGTCTGTAGTCCATTAGGGCACTATAAAATCCCTTCAATGTTTTGCCTGATTCCGTTAATTCCCAAGTTCCCTTTTCTCCGTTTAGATTTCCCCGTTGACCGTTTGTCCCTGTTTTGGCAGGTTTTCGCTCTCAAAAGTACACCTTTTTAATAGCAAAACAGCACAATTGGATGTTCTATGTCCACAACAATGTTTAAACCCTATCAGGTGACCATTTTTGAGGTCTGGGAAAAATGGAAGACATTTAGATTTTTGGGTGTAGTTACCCTTAAATGCAAGCGTGCACCAGGAAGAGACCTTTGTTTGGTTAAGCGGTGTTGCTGTAGGACAAATTTACATTTACATTTTAGTCATTTAGCAGACGCTCTTATCCAGAGCGACTTACAGGAGCAATTAGGGTTAAGTGCCTTGCTCAAGGGCACATTAACGTCATTTAGCAGACGCTCTTAGCCAGAGCGACTCGCAAATTGGTGCGTTCACCCTATAGCCAGTGGGATAACCACTTTACAATTTGGGGGGGGGGGGGCACTGGAGTGATGCAAATGATCACGGTATAATTCTGCCAGGCAGGCATAGGCTACTTTGTAGTTAACATTTACTTGCGAAGGTTTTGGGGGAAAGCCATTCCTTCCCTACCAGAAGAAGGTTATCATTAGCATCATCGCTAACGGCTACACAAAGTGTAGACATACGCGCGCACCGCACACATGCACACAGACAGGGGCATTCCTGTGCCCTTTCAGAAAGTTCATGGAAATACCAATCACTGATGCATTTTGTTCATGTCTTATGATTGGCTTGGGCAAATGAATATGTTTTCTAACAAGTTGAATAGATTTAGTTGATTTCCTACTAAGTTCAATAAATGTTTGAATATTGTTGAATTTGGGTTTAATGTCTGGATTCCGTGATTCGGTCCGCAACGCCTATTTTATAGGGCCCTAGTCCATGAACTTGTCATAAGTCAACATAGGATATGCCCTCTTCCACCCCCACAAGACTCAAATATATATATATATATCTTGGAAATGTAAGCAAGGTTTGAGCTTCTTCAGTCTGTGTCATAAAGTGGATACTTTTCTGTGTCTCGTTCAGAGTGAGTGACACATTGACTTTATATAGTGTACCAAGAGTTGTTCCCTCGCTTACGGCCATACCAGCCTGAATACGCCCGATCTCGTCCGATCTTGGAAGCTAAGCAGGGTCGGGCCTGGTTAGTACTTGGATGGGAGACCGCCTGGGAATACCAGGTGCTGTAAGCTTTTTGTCCCAGTAGAGCGTGCTCTTGTGTCATGGAGCAATTGCCTTTTATTTATCACCCTAATAATATCATGGATTGTTATTGGACTAAATGCAGTTTGTGTGTGCTGCCCTGCCCTGCCCTGCCCTGATCAAATAAAATAATGGACATTGCGTTTCCCTCAAAATGTAGGCAGTACATACAGCCTTTGTTTTTAGTCTAGGAGACTGTCAATGTCTGTAGTCCATTAGGGCACTATAAAATCCCTTCAATGTTTTGCCTGATTCTGTTAATTCCCAAGTTCCCTTTTCTCCGTTTAGATTTCCCCGTTGACCGTTTGTCCCTGTTTTGGCAGGTTTTCGCTCTCAAAAGTACACCTTTTTAATAGCAAAACAGCACAATTGGATGTTCTATGTCCACAACAATGTTTAAACCCTATCAGGTGACCATTTTTGAGGTCTGGGAAAAATGGAAGACATTTAGATTTTGGGGTGTAGTTACCCTTAAATGCAAGCGTGCACCAGGAAGAGACCTTTGTTTGGTTAAGCGGTGTTGCTGTAGGACAAATGGCCACTGGAGTGATGCAAATGATCACGGTATAATTCTGCCAGGCAGGCATAGGCTACTTTGTAGTTAACATTTACTTGCGAAGGTTTTGGGGGAAAGCCATTCCTTCCCTACCAGAAGAAGGTTATCATTAGCATCATCGCTAACGGCTACACAAAGTGTAGACATACGCGCGCACCGCACACATGCACACAGACAGGGGCATTCCTGTGCCCTTTCAGAAAGTTCATGGAAATACCAATCACTGATGCATTTTGTTCATGTCTTATGATTGGCTTGGGCAAATGAATATGTTTTCTAACAAGTTGAATAGATTTAGTTGATTTCCTACTAAGTTCAATAAATGTTTGAATATTGTTGAATTTGGGTTTAATGTCTGGATTCCGTGATTCGGTCCGCAACGCCTATTTTATAGGGCCCTAGTCCATGAACTTGTCATAAGTCAACATAGGATATGCCCTCTTCCACCCCCACAAGACTCAAATATATATATATATATCTTGGAAATGTAAGCAAGGTTTGAGCTTCTTCAGTCTGTGTCATAAAGTGGATACTTTTCTGTGTCTCGTTCAGAGTGAGTGACACATTGACTTTATATAGTGTACCAAGAGTTGTTCCCTCGCTTACGGCCATACCAGCCTGAATACGCCCGATCTCGTCCGATCTCGGAAGCTAAGCAGGGTCGGGCCTGGTTAGTACTTGGATGGGAGACCGCCTGGGAATACCAGGTGCTGTAAGCTTTTTGTCCCAGTAGAGCGTGCTCTTGTGTCATGGAGCAATTGCCTTTTATTTATCACCCTAATAATATCATGGATTGTTATTGGACTAAATGCAGTTTGTGTGTGCTGCCCTGCCCTGCCCTGCCCTGATCAAATAAAATAATGGACATTGCGTTTCCCTCAAAATGTAGGCAGTACATACAGCCTTTGTTTTTAGTCTAGGAGACTGTCAATGTCTGTAGTCCATTAGGGCACTATAAAATCCCTTCAATGTTTTGCCTGATTCTGTTAATTCCCAAGTTCCCTTTTCTCCGTTTAGATTTCCCCGTTGACCGTTTGTCCCTGTTTTGGCAGGTTTTCGCTCTCAAAAGTACACCTTTTTAATAGCAAAACAGCACAATTGGATGTTCTATGTCCACAACAATGTTTAAACCCTATCAGGTGACCATTTTTGAGGTCTGGGAAAAATGGAAGACATTTAGATTTTGGGGTGTAGTTACCCTTAAATGCAAGCGTGCACCAGGAAGAGACCTTTGTTTGGTTAAGCGGTGTTGCTGTAGGACAAATTTACATTTACATTTTAGTCATTTAGCAGACGCTCTTATCCAGAGCGACTTACAGGAGCAATTAGGGTTAAGTGCCTTGCTCAAGGGCACATTAACGTCATTTAGCAGACGCTCTTAGCCAGAGCGACTCGCAAATTGGTGCGTTCACCCTATAGCCAGTGGGATAACCACTTTACAATTTGGGGGGGGGGCCACTGGAGTGATGCAAATGATCACGGTATAATTCTGCCAGGCAGGCATAGGCTACTTTGTAGTTAACATTTACTTGCGAAGGTTTTGGGGGAAAGCCATTCCTTCCCTACCAGAAGAAGGTTATCATTAGCATCATCGCTAACGGCTACACAAAGTGTAGACATACGCGCGCACCGCACACATGCACACAGACAGGGGCATTCCTGTGCCCTTTCAGAAAGTTCATGGAAATACCAATCACTGATGCATTTTGTTCATGTCTTATGATTGGCTTGGGCAAATTAATATGTTTTCTAACAAGTTGAATAGATTTAGTTGATTTCCTACTAAGTTCAATAAATGTTTGAATATTGTTGAATTTGGGTTTAATGTCTGGATTCCGTGATTCGGTCCGCAACGCCTATTTTATAGGGCCCTAGTCCATGAACTTGTCATAAGTCAACATAGGATATGCCCTCTTCCACCCCCACAAGACTCAAATATATATATATATATATATATATATATATATATATATATATATATATATATATATCTTGGAAATGTAAGCAAGGTTTGAGCTTCTTCAGTCTGTGTCATAAAGTGGATACTTTTCTGTGTCTCGTTCAGAGTGAGTGACACATTGACTTTATATAGTGTACCAAGAGTTGTTCCCTCGCTTACGGCCATACCAGCCTGAATACGCCCGATCTCGTCCGATCTCGGAAGCTAAGCAGGGTCGGGCCTGGTTAGTACTTGGATGGGAGACCTCCTGGGAATACCAGGTGCTGTAAGCTTTTTGTCCCAGTAGTGCGTGCTCTTGTGTCATGGAGCAATTGCCTTTTATTTATCACCCTAATAATATCATGGATTGTTATTGGACTAAATGCAGTTTGTGTGTGCTGCCCTGCCCTGCCCTGCCCTGATCAAATCAAATAATGGACATTGCGTTTCCCTCAAAATGTAGGCAGTACATACAGCCTTTGTTTTTAGTCTAGGAGACTGTCAATGTCTGTAGTCCATTAGGGCACTATAAAATCCCTTCAATGTTTTGCCTGATTCCGTTAATTCCCAAGTTCCCTTTTCTCCGTTTAGATTTCCCCGTTGACCGTTTGTCCCTGTTTTGGCAGGTTTTCGCTCTCAA
>NW_028166226.1:0-7500 GCF_964263955.1 Coregonus lavaretus | reverse complement strand
AGTTCAATAAATGTTTGAATATTGTTGAATTTGGGTTTAATGTCTGGATTCCGTGATTCGGTCCGCAACGCCTATTTTATAGGGCCCTAGTCCATGAACTTGTCATAAGTCAACATAGGATATGCCCTCTTCCACCCCCACAAGACTCAATATATATATATATATATATATATATATATATATATATATATATATATATATATATATATATATATATATATATATATATATATCTTGGAAATGTAAGCAAGGTTTGAGCTTCTTCAGTCTGTGTCATAAAGTGGATACTTTTCTGTGTCTCGTTCAGAGTGAGTGACACATTGACTTTATATAGTGTACCAAGAGTTGCTCCCTCGCTTACGGCCATACCAGCCTGAATACGCCCGATCTCGTCCGATCTCGGAAGCTAAGCAGGGTCGGGCCTGGTTAGTACTTGGATGGGAGACCTCCTGGGAATACCAGGTGCTGTAAGCTTTTTGTCCCAGTAGTGCGTGCTCTTGTGTCATGGAGCAATTGCCTTTTATTTATCACCCTAATAATATCATGGATTGTTATTGGACTAAATGCAGTTTGTGTGTGCTGCCCTGCCCTGCCCTGCCCTGATCAAATCAAATAATGGACATTGCGTTTCCCTCAAAATGTAGGCAGTACATACAGCCTTTGTTTTTAGTCTAGGAGACTGTCAATGTCTGTAGTCCATTAGGGCACTATAAAATCCCTTCAATGTTTTGCCTGATTCCGTTAATTCCCAAGTTCCCTTTTCTCCGTTTAGATTTCCCCGTTGACCGTTTGTCCCTGTTTTGGCAGGTTTTCGCTCTCAAAAGTACACCTTTTTAATAGCAAAACAGCACAATTGGATGTTCTATGTCCACAACAATGTTTAAACCCTATCAGGTGACCATTTTTGAGGTCTGGGAAAAATGGAAGACATTTAGATTTTTGGGTGTAGTTACCCTTAAATGCAAGCGTGCACCAGGAAGAGACCTTTGTTTGGTTAAGCGGTGTTGCTGTAGGACAAATTTACATTTACATTTTAGTCATTTAGCAGACGCTCTTATCCAGAGCGACTTACAGGAGCAATTAGGGTTAAGTGCCTTGCTCAAGGGCACATTAACGTCATTTAGCAGACGCTCTTAGCCAGAGCGACTCGCAAATTGGTGCGTTCACCCTATAGCCAGTGGGATAACCACTTTACAATTTGGGGGGGGGGGGCCACTGGAGTGATGCAAATGATCACGGTATAATTCTGCCAGGCAGGCATAGGCTACTTTGTAGTTAACATTTACTTGCGAAGGTTTTGGGGGAAAGCCATTCCTTCCCTACCAGAAGAAGGTTATCATTAGCATCATCGCTAACGGCTACACAAAGTGTAGACATACGCGCGCACCGCACACATGCACACAGACAGGGGCATTCCTGTGCCCTTTCAGAAAGTTCATGGAAATACCAATCACTGATGCATTTTGTTCATGTCTTATGATTGGCTTGGGCAAATTAATATGTTTTCTAACAAGTTGAATAGATTTAGTTGATTTCCTACTAAGTTCAATAAATGTTTGAATATTGTTGAATTTGGGTTTAATGTCTGGATTCCGTGATTCGGTCCGCAACGCCTATTTTATAGGGCCCTAGTCCATGAACTTGTAATAAGTCAACATAGGATATGCCCTCTTCCACCCCCACAAGACTCAATATATATATATATATATATATATATATATATATATATATATATATATATATATATATATATATATATATATATATATATATATATATATATATATATATATATATATATATATATATATCTTGGAAATGTAAGCAAGGTTTGAGCTTCTTCAGTCTGTGTCATAAAGTGGATACTTTTCTGTGTCTCGTTCAGAGTGAGTGACACATTGACTTTATATAGTGTACCAAGAGTTGTTCCCTCGCTTACGGCCATACCAGCCTGAATACGCCCGATCTCGTCCGATCTCGGAAGCTAAGCAGGGTCGGGCCTGGTTAGTACTTGGATGGGAGACCTCCTGGGAATACCAGGTGCTGTAAGCTTTTTGTCCCAGTAGTGCGTGCTCTTGTGTCATGGAGCAATTGCCTTTTATTTATCACCCTAATAATATCATGGATTGTTATTGGACTAAATGCAGTTTGTGTGTGCTGCCCTGCCCTGCCCTGCCCTGATCAAATCAAATAATGGACATTGCGTTTCCCTCAAAATGTAGGCAGTACATACAGCCTTTGTTTTTAGTCTAGGAGACTGTCAATGTCTGTAGTCCATTAGGGCACTATAAAATCCCTTCAATGTTTTGCCTGATTCCGTTAATTCCCAAGTTCCCTTTTCTCCGTTTAGATTTCCCCGTTGACCGTTTGTCCCTGTTTTGGCAGGTTTTCGCTCTCAAAAGTACACCTTTTTAATAGCAAAACAGCACAATTGGATGTTCTATGTCCACAACAATGTTTAAACCCTATCAGGTGACCATTTTTGAGGTCTGGGAAAAATGGAAGACATTTAGATTTTTGGGTGTAGTTACCCTTAAATGCAAGCGTGCACCAGGAAGAGACCTTTGTTTGGTTAAGCGGTGTTGCTGTAGGACAAATTTACATTTACATTTTAGTCATTTAGCAGACGCTCTTATCCAGAGCGACTTACAGGAGCAATTAGGGTTAAGTGCCTTGCTCAAGGGCACATTAACGTCATTTAGCAGACGCTCTTAGCCAGAGCGACTCGCAAATTGGTGCGTTCACCCTATAGCCAGTGGGATAACCACTTTACAATTTGGGGGGGGGGGGCCACTGGAGTGATGCAAATGATCACGGTATAATTCTGCCAGGCAGGCATAGGCTACTTTGTAGTTAACATTTACTTGCGAAGGTTTTGGGGGAAAGCCATTCCTTCCCTACCAGAAGAAGGTTATCATTAGCATCATCGCTAACGGCTACACAAAGTGTAGACATACGCGCGCACCGCACACATGCACACAGACAGGGGCATTCCTGTGCCCTTTCAGAAAGTTCATGGAAATACCAATCACTGATGCATTTTGTTCATGTCTTATGATTGGCTTGGGCAAATTAATATGTTTTCTAACAAGTTGAATAGATTTAGTTGATTTCCTACTAAGTTCAATAAATGTTTGAATATTGTTGAATTTGGGTTTAATGTCTGGATTCCGTGATTCGGTCCGCAACGCCTATTTTATAGGGCCCTAGTCCATGAACTTGTCATAAGTCAACATAGGATATGCCCTCTTCCACCCCCACAAGACTCATATATATATATATATATATATATATATATATATATATATATATATATATATATATATATATATATATATATATATATATATATATATATATATATATATATATATATATATATATATATATATATATATATATATATATATATCTTGGAAATGTAAGCAAGGTTTGAGCTTCTTCAGTCTGTGTCATAAAGTGGATACTTTTCTGTGTCTCGTTCAGAGTGAGTGACACATTGACTTTATATAGTGTACCAAGAGTTGTTCCCTCGCTTACGGCCATACCAGCCTGAATACGCCCGATCTTGTCCGATCTCGGAAGCTAAGCAGGGTCGGGCCTGGTTAGTACTTGGATGGGAGACCGCCTGGGAATACCAGGTGCTGCAAGCTTTTTATCCCAGTAGAGCGTGCTCTTGTGTCATGGAGCAATTGCCTTTTATTTATCACCCTAATAATATCATGGATTGTTATTGGACTAAATGCAGTTTGTGTGTGCTGCCCTGCCCTGCCCTGCCCTGATCAAATCAAATAATGGACATTGCGTTTCCCTCAAAATGTAGGCAGTACATACAGCCTTTGTTTTTAGTCTAGGAGACTGTCAATGTCTGTAGTCCATTAGGGCACTATAAAATCCCTTCAATGTTTTGCCTGATTCCGTTAATTCTCAAGTTCCCTTTTCTCCGTTTAGATTTCCCCGTTGACCGTTTGTCCCTGTTTTGGCAGGTTTTCGCTCTCAAAAGTACACCTTTTTAATAGCAAAACAGCACAATTGGATGTTCTATGTCCACAACAATGTTTAAACCCTATCAGGTGACCATTTTTGAGGTCTGGGAAAAATGGAAGACATTTAGATTTTGGGGTGTAGTTACCCTTAAATGCAAGCGTGCACCAGGAAGAGACCTTTGTTTGGTTAAGCGGTGTTGCTGTAGGACAAATTTACATTTACATTTTAGTCATTTAGCAGACGCTCTTATCCAGAGCGACTTACAGGAGCAATTAGGGTTAAGTGCCTTGCTCAAGGGCACATTAACGTCATTTAGCAGACGCTCTTAGCCAGAGCGACTCGCAAATTGGTGCGTTCACCCTATAGCCAGTGGGATAACCACTTTACAATTTGGGGGGGGGGCCACTGGAGTGATGCAAATGATCACGGTATAATTCTGCCAGGCAGGCATAGGCTACTTTGTAGTTAACATTTACTTGCGAAGGTTTTGGGGGAAAGCCATTCCTTCCCTACCAGAAGAAGGTTATCATTAGCATCATCGCTAACGGCTACACAAAGTGTAGACATACGCGCGCACCGCACACATGCACACAGACAGGGGCATTCCTGTGCCCTTTCAGAAAGTTCATGGAAATACCAATCACTGATGCATTTTGTTCATGTCTTATGATTGGCTTGGGCAAATTAATATGTTTTCTAACAAGTTGAATAGATTTAGTTGATTTCCTACTAAGTTCAATAAATGTTTGAATATTGTTGAATTTGGGTTTAATGTCTGGATTCCGTGATTCGGTCCGCAACGCCTATTTTATAGGGCCCTAGTCCATGAACTTGTCATAAGTCAACATAGGATATGCCCTCTTCCACCCCCACAAGACTCAATATATATATATATATATATATATATATATATATATATATATATATATATATATATATATATATATATATCTTGGAAATGTAAGCAAGGTTTGAGCTTCTTCAGTCTGTGTCATAAAGTGGATACTTTTCTGTGTCTCGTTCAGAGTGAGTGACACATTGACTTTATATAGTGTACCAAGAGTTGCTCCCTCGCTTACGGCCATACCAGCCTGAATACGCCCGATCTCGTCCGATCTCGGAAGCTAAGCAGGGTCGGGCCTGGTTAGTACTTGGATGGGTAGACCTCCTGGGAATACCAGGTGCTGTAAGCTTTTTGTCCCAGTAGTGCGTGCTCTTGTGTCATGGAGCAATTGCCTTTTATTTATCACCCTAATAATATCATGGATTGTTATTGGACTAAATGCAGTTTGTGTGTGCTGCCCTGCCCTGCCCTGCCCTGATCAAATCAAATAATGGACATTGCGTTTCCCTCAAAATGTAGGCAGTACATACAGCCTTTGTTTTTAGTCTAGGAGACTGTCAATGTCTGTAGTCCATTAGGGCACTATAAAATCCCTTCAATGTTTTGCCTGATTCCGTTAATTCCCAAGTTCCCTTTTCTCCGTTTAGATTTCCCCGTTGACCGTTTGTCCCTGTTTTGGCAGGTTTTCGCTCTCAAAAGTACACCTTTTTAATAGCAAAACAGCACAATTGGATGTTCTATGTCCACAACAATGTTTAAACCCTATCAGGTGACCATTTTTGAGGTCTGGGAAAAATGGAAGACATTTAGATTTTTGGGTGTAGTTACCCTTAAATGCAAGCGTGCACCAGGAAGAGACCTTTGTTTGGTTAAGCGGTGTTGCTGTAGGACAAATTTACATTTACATTTTAGTCATTTAGCAGACGCTCTTATCCAGAGCGACTTACAGGAGCAATTAGGGTTAAGTGCCTTGCTCAAGGGCACATTAACGTCATTTAGCAGACGCTCTTAGCCAGAGCGACTCGCAAATTGGTGCGTTCACCCTATAGCCAGTGGGATAACCACTTTACAATTTGGGGGGGGGGGCCACTGGAGTGATGCAAATGATCACGGTATAATTCTGCCAGGCAGGCATAGGCTACTTTGTAGTTAACATTTACTTGCGAAGGTTTTGGGGGAAAGCCATTCCTTCCCTACCAGAAGAAGGTTATCATTAGCATCATCGCTAACGGCTACACAAAGTGTAGACATACGCGCGCACCGCACACATGCACACAGACAGGGGCATTCCTGTGCCCTTTCAGAAAGTTCATGGAAATACCAATCACTGATGCATTTTGTTCATGTCTTATGATTGGCTTGGGCAAATTAATATGTTTTCTAACAAGTTGAATAGATTTAGTTGATTTCCTACTAAGTTCAATAAATGTTTGAATATTGTTGAATTTGGGTTTAATGTCTGGATTCCGTGATTCGGTCCGCAACGCCTATTTTATAGGGCCCTAGTCCATGAACTTGTCATAAGTCAACATAGGATATGCCCTCTTCCACCCCCACAAGACTCAAATATATATATATATATATATATATATATATATATATATATATATATATATATATCTTGGAAATGTAAGCAAGGTTTGAGCTTCTTCAGTCTGTGTCATAAAGTGGATACTTTTCTGTGTCTCGTTCAGAGTGAGTGACACATTGACTTTATATAGTGTACCAAGAGTTGTTCCCTCGCTTACGGCCATACCAGCCTGAATACGCCCGATCTCGTCCGATCTCGGAAGCTAAGCAGGGTCGGGCCTGGTTAGTACTTGGATGGGAGACCTCCTGGGAATACCAGGTGCTGTAAGCTTTTTGTCCCAGTAGTGCGTGCTCTTGTGTCATGGAGCAATTGCCTTTTATTTATCACCCTAATAATATCATGGATTGTTATTGGACTAAATGCAGTTTGTGTGTGCTGCCCTGCCCTGCCCTGCCCTGATCAAATCAAATAATGGACATTGCGTTTCCCTCAAAATGTAGGCAGTACATACAGCCTTTGTTTTTAGTCTAGGAGACTGTCAATGTCTGTAGTCCATTAGGGCACTATAAAATCCCTTCAATGTTTTGCCTGATTCCGTTAATTCCCAAGTTCCCTTTTCTCCGTTTAGATTTCCCCGTTGACCGTTTGTCCCTGTTTTGGCAGGTTTTCGCTCTCAAAAGTACACCTTTTTAATAGCAAAACAGCACAATTGGATGTTCTATGTCCACAACAATGTTTAAACCCTATCAGGTGACCATTTTTGAGGTCTGGGAAAAATGGAAGACATTTAGATTTTTGGGTGTAGTTACCCTTAAATGCAAGCGTGCACCAGGAAGAGACCTTTGTTTGGTTAAGCGGTGTTGCTGTAGGACAAATTTACATTTACATTTTAGTCATTTAGCAGACGCTCTTATCCAGAGCGACTTACAGGAGCAATTAGGGTTAAGTGCCTTGCTCAAGGGCACATTAACGTCATTTAGCAGACGCTCTTAGCCAGAGCGACTCGCAAATTGGTGCGTTCACCCTATAGCCAGTGGGATAACCACTTTACAATTTGGGGGGGGGGGGCCACTGGAGTGATGCAAATGATCACGGTATAATTCTGCCAGGCAGGCATAGGCTACTTTGTAGTTAACAT
>NW_028166227.1:0-55352 GCF_964263955.1 Coregonus lavaretus | reverse complement strand
ACATTATACACACACACACACACACACACATTATATATATACACACACACATTATACACACACAACACACACATTATATATACACACACAACATTATACACACACACACACACACATTATATACACACAAACATAAACATGTATGTTCATCACTCTGTCACGCGAAGGAAATATGATAGACAGAGAGACACACTCACGCACAAACAAAAGCTCTCTCTCACACACACACACTGTATTTTTCTGTCTCCCAAAGTCACACTGGGGCTCGCATACAAAGAAAGACAAGCGAACACACAGTGTTATGAAACATTAACAGGTAGTCATGGCATTAATGCTGGATTTACTAGGAATAAAACCCAGAATACTGGAACACTAATACTGGATTTACTAGGAATAAAACCCAGAATACTGCAACACTAATACTGGATTTACTAGGAATAAAACCCAGAATACTGGAACACTAATACTGGATTTACTAGGAATAAAACCCAGAATACTGCAACACTAATACTGGATTTACTAGGAATAAAACCCAGAATACTGCAACACTAATACTGGATTTACTAGGAATAAAACCCAGAATACTGGTACACTAATACTGGATTTACTAGGAATAAAACCCAGAATACTGGTACACTAATACTGGATTTACTAGGAATAAAACCCAGAATACTGGTACACTAATACTGGATTTACTAGGAATAAAACCCAGAATACTGGAACACTAATACTGGATTTACTAGGAATAAAACCCAGAATACTGGTACACTAATACTGGATTTACTAGGAATAAAACCCAGAATACTGGTACACTAATATTGGATTTACTAGGAATAAAACCCAGAATACTGGAACACTAATACTGGATTTACTAGGAATAAAACCCAGAATACTGCAACACTAATACTGGATTTACTAGGAATAAAACCCAGAATACTGCAACACTAATACTGGATTTACTAGGAATAAAACCCAGAATACTGCAAGACTAATACTGGATTTACTAGGAATAAAACCCAGAATACTGGTACACTAATACTGGATTTACTAGGAATAAAACCCAGAATACTGGCACACTAATACTGGATTTACTAGGAATAAAACACAGAATACTGGAACACTAATACTGGATTTACTAGGAATAAAACCCAGAATACTGGAACACTAATACTGGATTTACTAGGAATAAAACCCAGAATACTGCAACACTAATACTGGATTTACTAGGAATAAAACCCAGAATACTGGTACACTAATACTGGATTTACTAGGAATAAAACCCAGAATACTGCAACACTAATACTCGATTTACTAGGAATAAAACCCAGAATACTGCAACACTAATACTCGATTTACTGTGCATCTAATATTTTTTCACATGCATGCGCATGTGCTCCCACACACACACACACACACACACACACACACACACACACACACACACACACACACACACCTTTAGTGAGTCTGTCTCGTCTCTGTCACATCCACTCTGAGCTTCAGGCTCCATCTGATAGTTGACTGCCCGGTACAACAGGAGAGAGGACAGAGAGAGGTATGATATAATAATTAGCCGGGTGCTTACATCTGTCCTGTTTCACACATGTACCAGTGTGTATTATTCTCACGTGTGAATTGGAAATTAGTTTTTTTTTGCATATCCCACTCTCCCTAAGACACCCTGGGAGATCCTTAAGGATGTTGTGTTGCTGTAACGTCAGAGTTTAGGTTAGAGGTTAACTCTCTGTCTGTAGGTTAGAATCTAGGTCAGGGCTATTCAGTCATCATCAGGACAGATCACTATATTCAGTCATCAGGACAGATCACTATATTCAGTCATCAGTACAGATCACTATATTCAATAAGTATTCAACCCCTTTCTTATGGCAAGCCTAAATAAGTTCAAAAGAAAACATTTGCTTAACAAGTCACATCATAAGTTGCATGGACTCACTCTGTGTTCAATAAAAGTGTTCAACATGATTTTTGAATGACTACCTCATCTCTGTACCCCACACATACAATTATCTTGAAGGTCCCTCACTCGAGCAGTGAATTTCAAACAGATTCAACCACAAAGACCAGGGAGGTTTTCCAATGCCTCTCAAAGAATGGCACCTATTGGTAGATGAGTAAAAACAAAACCAATGAAACAGACACTGAATATCCCTTTGAGCATGGTGAAGTTATTAATTACACTTCGGATGGTGTATCAATACACCCAGTCACTACAAAGATGCAGGCGTCCTAACTCAGTTGCCGGGGAGGAAGGAAACCGCTCAGGGATTTCACCATGAAGCCAATGGTGACTTTAAAACAGTTACAGAGTTTAATGGCTGTGATAGGAGAAAACTGAGGATGGATCAACAACATTGTAGTTACTCCACAATACTAACCTAATTGACAGCGTGAAAATAAGGAAGCCTGTACAGAATAAAAAATATTCCTAAACATGCATTCTGTTTGCAACAAGGCACTAAAGTAAAACTACAAAAATATGATAAAGCAATTCACTGTTTATCCTGAATACAAAGAGTTGTGTTTGGGGAAAATCCAATAAAACACATTACTGAGTACCACTCTCTAAATTTTCAAGCATAATGGTGTCTGCATCATGTTATGGGTATTGCTTGTAATTGTTAAGGACTGGGGAGATTTTCAGGATAAGAAAGATACGGAATAGAGCTAAAAACAGGCAAAATTCCAGAGGACAACCTGGTTCAGTCTGCTTTCCACCAGACACTGGGAGACTGGTTCAGTCTGCTTTCCACCAGACACTGGGAGACTGGTTCAGTCTGCTTTCCACCAGACACTGGGAGACTGGCTCAGTCTGCTTTCCACCAGACACTGGGAGACTGGTTCAGTCTGCTTTCCACCAGACACTGGGAGACTGGTTCAGTCTGCTTTCCACCAGACACTGGGAGACTGGTTCAGTCTGCTTTCCACCAGACACTGGGAGACTGGCTCAGTCTGCTTTCCACCAGACACTGGGAGACTGGTTCAGTCTGCTTTCCACCAGACACTGGGAGACTGGTTCAGTCTGCTTTCCACCAGACACTGGGAGACTGGTTCAGTCTGCTTTCCACCAGACACTGGGAGACTGGCTCAGTCTGCTTTCCACCAGACACTGGGAGACTGGTTCAGTCTGCTTTCCACCAGACACTGGGAGACTGGTTCAGTCTGCTTTCCACCAGACACTGGGAGATGAATTCACCCTTCAGCAGGACAATAATCTAAAACACAAGGCCAAATCTACACTGGAGCTGCTTACTGTGACGTCCCTCCCAATCTGTCTGCTGGGATCTCCTGTTTGGTAGTCTGCTTGTTGCAGGAGGCCAGTGGGCAGAGCTGGGAGGATCGTCAGCTGATGTGGTGCTCCTGGGCAGTGGCTAGGCTAGGCTAAGGCTTGGCCTTCACGCTATAAAGGGTGGCCACATCAAGCAACTTTCTTCCCTGACTGGCAGACTGGCTTCCTCTACCTTTTGGTTGTTGGTCTGTTTTAACCATACAACACTCTCTCTCTTCCCTGACTGGCAGACTGGCTTCCTCTACCTTTGGGTTGTTGGTCTGTTTTAACCATACAACACTCTCTCTCTTCCCTGACTGGTAGACTGGCTTCCTCTACCTTTTGGTTGTTGGTCTGTTTTAACCATACAACACTCTCTCTCTTCCCTGACTGGTAGACTGGCTTCCTCTACCTTTTGGTTGTTGGTCTGTTTTAACCATACAACACTCTAACTCTCCACTCATCCACACTGCATACACTACGGATCCTTCAGACGTCCACAGCGTATGTTATATTTTTGTATTTGTTTTGATTTAGTTTAATAAATGTATTCCTTTTTACATTTAAGCCATGCGTGGTCTCCCTTTGTGGTTATGAACTATGAGCCAGGTCGTAACACAGTGGGGGCTCGTCCAACTGGAGATTTTGGTTATATGGTCATCTTGGTAGTATTTTATTTGTACATTTGGCTGTTTTGTTTGGCATTTGGTTTGGACTCCCTGTTTTGTGCATGGTCAGCTTGGAGCACCGTGTAGGGGTAGTAATTGATGCCAAATTGGGTTCAGCTGTGTTGCTGCAGTTTTTAAAATGCAATGAGGTACTATTTGTTTGGAAGTCTTTGTTAAAGCCAAAGTTTGGGAGTATCGCGCATTGTTTCTTTTTTTTCAGGGTTTTTCCTTGGAAGCATTAGGGGTTTTGGTGGATCCTGAAAGGGAAGCAGCTTTTGTTCCAATGTGTGTTGGTCTACAAAGCCATTTGTTTGTGCCTATTTCCTAATCATTGGGGGTTTTAGGTACTGGTACATGTGTTACATTGATTTGGTAAGGATAGACACTTGAGTTGGTAGGAACCACATATCCCCTTGTAGGTTTCAGTGACTTGATCTCAACAGGAGATCAGTCATTTTGTTTTACATTTACATTTTAGTCATTTTAGCAGACGCTTTTATCCAGAGCGACTTACAGTTAGCCAGTGCATACATTTTCATACTGGCCCCCCGTGGGAAACGAACACCAAGCGCCGTGCTCTACCAACTGAGCTACAGGGGACTGTTTCTGTTCAGTTTTTGTTTGGGTGGTGTGAGAGCAGACTCCCTTGGCTGTGACAGGGACTGGTACAATTAGAATCACTGATCTACAAATCCCCTCCCAAAAACCTACTCATTACCTGATCAAGATTCACAATTCTGCGCCTCACCTTGATCCCCTCAAATACGCTAAGAGATACACTAAGTCCCATTCACTCTGACAATAGAGTGGACTGCAGAGGCCTCAGAGTCCTCCGGCTGATCCGTCCCTACTCCGTTATCCCCATGGGCATTCTCCTCTTGCCCGTGGGGGTGTGACACAACATCTCGTCCAGGTTCCGTTGGGTCACCTGACCCGCCTGCTGGAGGCGGGACACTGCCTGCTCCACGCTCGCCATCAGAGGACTGTCCTCGCTCCGCAGATGCACCACTTCCTGTGCGAATCCGGGCTTCTTTATAAATGCAGGGCTGCTGTTTTCTCTCTGGTGTGGTGGAGACTGCTGGGAAGAGCCAATTTGTGATGAATTGCCTCGGGAGCACTTCCTTGGATTCAGATCAGTCACCGGATTTCCAGTTGCCTTTCTGTTTCCGATGGAACCAGTGCATAAATACCCCTGCCTGTGTCTGCACGAAGACTAGGGTTGAGATTAAATAGTCAGTTAGAAAAGGGCCGGGGAGGTTACATTTAGTCTTGTTGTCCTTCACATTATCAGTGTACACTATGTACCGACATTAGTTGTGTAGGCATTAGTCTCAGTCTAAATTGGTACATTAGTTGAGTTTATTACATTTACATTTTAGTCATTTAGCAGACGCTCTTATCCAGAGCAACTTACAGTTAGTGAATACATGTTTTTATATATTTTTTCATACTGGCCCCCCGTGGAAATCGAACCCACAACCCTGGCGTTGCAAACGCCATGCTCTACCAACTGAGCTACATCCCTGCCGGCCATTCCCTCCCCTACCCTGGACGACGCTGGGCCAATTGTGCGCCGCCCATGAGTCTCCCGGTCGCGGCTGGCTGCGACAGAGCCTGGATCGAACCAGGATCTCTAGTGGCACAGCTAGCACTGCGATGCAGTGCCATAGACCACTGCACCACTCAGGAGACTTTATCATGGCTAGTAATGTAGACAAGTTTGAGTGCCCGTCTGAAGCACTTTTGGAGCAGTGCACTAAAGAGCAGATGGCACTGAGCACCACAATATTGAATTGGATTGTGAGCAATTGAAATACATTATGTTCGAGAGCCAGTTTGTTACTCCATGGGAGTCATCAGGTGGCGCTGGTTTAAGTTTTGAGCAACAAAAAGAGTTCTTAATACTACAACTAGCAAAAGAGCAGATTAAACAACAAACTGAGTTGGAACGGTATAAGACCTAATCAGAGAGGGTAAGCTTAGACCACAGTATAAGACCTAATCAGAGAGGGTAAGCTTAGACAACAGTATAAGACCTAATCAGAGAGGGTAAGCTTACACCAGAGTATAAGACCTAATCAAAGAGGGTACGCTCAGACCAGAGTATAAGACCTAATCAGAGAGGGTAAGCTTAGACCACCGTATAAGACCTAATCAGAGAGGGTAAGCTCAGACCAGAGTATAAGACCTAATCAGAGAGGGTAAGCTTAGACAACAGTATAAGACCTAATCAGAGAGGGTAAGCTTAGACCACCGTATAAGACCTAATCAGAGAGGGTAAGCTTAGACCACCGTATAAGACCTAATCAGAGAGGGTAAGCTTAGACCACCGTATAAGACCTAATCAGAGAGGGTAAGCTTAGACCACCGTATAAGACCTAATCAGAGAGGGTAAGCTTAGACCACCGTATAAGACCTAATCAGAGAGGGTAAGCTTAGATCCCCGTATAAGACCTAATCAGAGAGGGTAAGCTTAGACCACCGTATAAGACCTAATCAGAGAGGGTAAGCTTAGACCACAGTATAAGACCCAATCAGAGAGGGTAAGTTTAGACCAGAGTATAATACCTAATCAGAGAGGGTAAGCTTAGACCACCGTATAAGACCTAATCAGAGAGGGTAAGCTTAGACAACAGTATAAGACCTTATCAGAGAGGGTAAGTTTAGACAAGAGCCATCAGTTTCGCCAGTAACAAACTGTCCAACTAAGGACATTGTAAGAAATGTGTGTTTACTTCCTAAGTTTAATGAAAAGGATCCAGAAACATTCTTCTCTGTTTGAGCGAGTAGCAGAATCTAGGGATTGGTCTGATGCAGATCTTTACTGCTACAGTCTGTTAACTGGTAAAGCTCAAAAAGCCTATTCAGCGTTAAGTTTAGCTGAGAGTTGGGTCTATGAAACAGTGAAAACAGCATTGTTAAAAGCCTACAAGTTGGTCCCAGAGGCTTATAGGTAGCGTTTATGCAATTGGAAAAGAGGTGACAAGCAAACCTATGTAGAATTTGCACGTAATTTAGTCTCAGTTTTATCATTGGTGCTCTTTCAGAGGTAGATACATTTTGAGGAATTGTCCAATATGGTGGTACTTGAGCGGTTTAAGAATTCAGTACCAGAGCGTGTTGCAACTTATATTAATGAGCACAAGGTGAAAATTCATAGGCAGCAGTTCTATCAGATGAGTATGTCTTGTAAAAGCTTTTTCATGGATCCTGGTAGTCCTATTGAAACTGCCCGTAAAGAGTCCTTCTCCCCTCGCCAAAAGTTTTCAAGGTTAGGAGCATATCAATGTATGTACAGTTTTCTGGCCTAGCTATGTCACTTAGTCCAAGTACCTCAGCTTGAGACGCATGCAGAACCTTTGTCAGTGCTTCTGACTGTGCTGCAAGCATTTCTGAGGGTTACGTCTTCTGGTAGGACAGATGAGAAAGAGGCAGTCAAAATGTTGCCAGACACAGGCTCTGTGGAATCATCTGTTTGTGATTCCGCATAGCCATTCTCTTCTGATACAGGTGATTCTATACTCATTAGTGGGACGGGGTTGTTCCTTTTCCTGTTCCTGTCCATACATTGCAACTTGACTCAGATCTTGTGAAAGGTTGGTGTTGGTGTGCGTCCTCATCTTGCAGTTGAGGGTATTGATCTCTTTCTGGGTAACCAGTTAGCCGGTGTACAGGTCTGGGCTGGGGTGCCATCACCTTGTGGTTACACAGCAAACCCCTGTTCCCCCTGCTCCCGAGGAGTCAGACCCCCTGCTCCCGAGGAGTCAGACCCCCTGCTCCCGAGGAGTCAGACCCCCTGCTCCCGAGGAGTCAGACCCCCTGCTCCCGAGGAGTCAGACCCCATGCTCCCGAGGAGTCAGACCCCATGCTCCCGAGGATTCAGACCCCCTGCTCCCGAGGAGTAAGACCCCCTGCTCCCCCCGCTCCTGAGGAGTCAGACCCCCTGCTCCCGAGGAGTCAGACCCCCTGCTCCCGAGGAGTCAGACCCCCTGCTCCCGAGGATTCAGACCCCCTGCTCCCGAGGATTCAGACCCCCTGCTCCCGAGGATTCAGACCCCCTGCTCCCGAGGATTCAGACCCCCTGCTCCCCCCGCTCCTGAGGAGTCAGACCCCCTGCTCCCGAGGAGTCAGACCCCCTGCTCCCGAGGAGTCAGACCCCCTGCTCCCGAGGATTCAGACCCCCTGCTCCCGAGGATTCAGACCCCCTGCTCCCGAGGATTCAGACCCCCTGCTCCCGAGGATTCAGACCCCCTGCTCCCGAGGAGTAAGACCCCCTGCTCCCCCCGCTCCTGAGGAGTCAGACCCCCTGCTCCCGAGGATTCAGACCCCCTGCTCCCGAGGATTCAGACCCCCTGCTCCCGAGGATTCAGACCCCCTGCTCCCGAGGAGTCAGACCCCATGCTCCCGAGGAGTCAGACCCCCTGCTCCCGAGGAGTCAGACCCCATGCTCCCGAGGAGTCAGACCCCCTGCTCCCGAGGAGTCAGAACTCACCAGATAGTCCAGTTATCTATCCAGCTTGTGCAGTGACACGTGCCATGAGGTGTCAGTAACTGAACAAAATTCTGTGTTACAGAACCGTTTGACTCGCCTTTGCCTGAGCATGTCTTTCTGGTGATGACTGGGTGAAGGAACAGCAGGATGATCCCTCTTCGAAGGAGGTGTTTGACAGAGTATTGCAAGCTGATGGGATAGAAAGCTCTGCACAGGGTTACTCTCTTCAAAACAGTATGCTAGTTCGCAGGTGGGTGCCTCATGGGGAAAACTGTGTAGGTGATCCTACCGTGCAGATCGTCGTGCCTCTAAGTAGATAATCCTACCGTGCAGATTGTAGTGCCTCTAAGTAGGTGATCCTACCGTGCAGATCATCGTGCCTCTAAGTAGATAATCCTACCGTGCAGATTGTAGTGCCTCTAAGTAGGTGATCCTACCGTGCAGATCGTCGTGCCTCTAAGTAGATAATCCTACCGTGCAGATTGTAGTGCCTCTAAGTAGGTGATCCTACCGTGCAGATCGTCGTGCCTCTAAGTAGGTGATCCTACCGTGCAGATCGTCGTGCCTCTAAGTAGATAATCCTACCGTGCAGATCGTCGTGCCTCTAAGTAGGTGATCCTACCGTGCAGATTGTCGTACCCTCTAAGTAGGTGATCCTACCGTGCAGATTGTCGTGCCTCTAAGTAGGTGATCCTATCCTACGTTTCGCCAGACAGTGCTTCAAACCTCTCATGATAATGTTGCTGGACATTTGGGAGTTAAGAAAACATATCACCGTATTTTGTGTAAATTTTTCTGGCCAAGGTTGAAACGGGACATCTCTGCTTACATTAAAACATGTCAGTTGACTGGTAAGCCAAATCAGTCAATTAAACCTGCTCTTCGGTATCCTATTCCTGCCATTGGTCAGCCTTTTGAACATTTGATCATTTACTGTGTTTGTCCTTTGCCCCGCTCTAAGTCTGACAGTAGCTTTTTGCTTACAGTGATGTGCCAAGCAACAAGGTACTCTGCTGCTTATCTCCTACGCACAATAACTACTAAATATGTTGTGAAGGCTTTATCTCAGTTCATTTCTGTATTTGTCATTCCTAAGGTCATTCAGAGTGACCAAGGCTCTAATTTTACCTCTCACATGTTTGCATAAGTGCTACAGCAGCTTCGTGTCAAGCATAACCTGTCCTCTGCCTCAGGGTGCGTTAGAGCGTTTTCATCAAACCCTGAAGTCTCTCCTGCGTGCATACTGTACAGAGCTAGACAGCTGGGGAACAGTAGAGCCTCTGGCTGTGTTTCAGGACAGCTGGGGAACAGTAGAGCCTCTGGCTGTATTTCAGGACAGCTGGGGAACAGTAGAGCCTCTGGCTGTGTTTCAGGCAGTGGCGGCTCCTGAAAAAATTCTCAGGAGGGGCAATTTTTCTGATGATTTAGGTGACCTACACACATTTAAAAAAAAGATATGTCCAGCAACAACATGAAGACAGGGGCAGCATATAAGTCAATACCAGATGCATTTATTGACTGATCTCAAAAGTGTTGGCTTACCAGGGTTGGTGGAGCCCTCAGTTTCATCTTTGCCTCGCAAAGCTAACTCAAACACTCCGCAAAACTTCACACACTGGATTAGCCGGCTGAGGATGTGGCGGTTCTTGCTAATGTCGTAGTAAATATATTTGTTATAGTGAATATGGAATATGATATGTTGAGTAAAATGTTGTGCTAAGATCTATTTAGGTCAGGAGCTGGTTATAAGTTCTGTTCCTATCCAATAACAATGGACAAAAGGGTCCTATCTTGTCAGCCTTGTCAGCAGGTGGCCAAGGACAACACCCACGCCATAGGTCTCTCAGTTCTTCCAACTAACGAGTTCTTGCTCTGAGGACACACACACACACAAACACACACACACACACATCATCACTGTTAAACACACACACACACACACACATCATCACTGTTAAACACACACACACACACACACACACAAAAATCCCCTCTCTTAGGCTGAACATTTGAAGACAGAGAACCCGACTCAGAGCCAATGCAACAGTGACAGTAGCCTGGAGGTGACCTCGCCCAACTCATCAGGACCAATCAGAAGATCAGAACTACTAGATTGAACCTACTTCATTTATTGCATAAAATGTCTGCACACAATGTTTCGGGGCTCTCTTCAGATAATAATAATAATAATATGCCATTTAGCAGACGCTTTTATCCAAAGCGACTTACAGTCATGCGTGCATACATTTTTGTGTATGGGTGGTCCCGGGGATCGAACCCACTACCTTGGCGTTACAAGCACCATGCTCTACCAGCTGAGCTACAGAAAGTGGATACTCATGGATGCGCATTGCAATTGTAAAATGTCAACACAATTGGAGACACCACGTCATTTTTGGAGACATGTTATTGACAGTAAACTATTGTAGATGCGACTGCTAACTAAATAAAACATTTTAGCTGGCTAGCTAATCATCTTAGCTAAATGTGGGGCAAACAATTCAGTTATTTACCGTTAATTTGAGGGATTGGGGTGAAAGAAATCGAGTTACATAGTGATACTTTACGATATACTGTATTGACAATATCGCAATATTTTAGCGCTAGTTGGCTGTACCTGCACCAAAACACCATTATTGTTCCTTCATAGCTTGTTCTCAATCTTTTCACATTGGGAGCCAATTTGTTTTCAGCACTTTTATTTCCATGACTGATCAAAACTCGTTCTCATGGCTTTCTGATCCCTCTGCAACAGACATATGGTGCGCAATAAAATCACAGTATCGAATCGCAATACGTATAGAATCATGAGACTCGCAATGCTGATGCATATATCTTATCGTGAGGTTCCTGGCAATTCCCAGCCCAAGTTCATTTGCCACAACAAATCTCTTCGCTAGCAAACGCGATGTCTTCTCCAAAACGACAATGTGTCTCCAGCAATGTTTACTTTTTTGACGTTCTATGGCATCTCCACTTTCCAAGCATATATGACCACATGTAATATTTTGGTAAGTGATGCAAATAGTGAACTATGTAGGGCCAGGATGTAAAATATATGTAGCTGCAGCAATTTCTCTTATCTGATATGGTAAGTAATGGGGCTTAATTTATAGCTCCCTAAGAGTTTGACGAACGGGTCCGTGAACGCGATTCCAGATATATTTACCTCTGAATAAACTGCCTTTATTACACCATATCCACATCCAGTAAACTTGTGATTATCAACACTAACCTCATCGTTGTGGCGGCGGACAGCTAGCCTGTATCCCTCGTCATCCAGTTGAGTGAGTGGCAATGTCTTTTTTCGTTCGTACCAATTTTTGGAAAATCCTCGGGTGTAGGACTTTCCGCCTTTAGTAGAAACCTGTTGAATTATTAAATTTGGTCTGGGAGGTCCTAATTGTTTCGTTGCCAATTTATCTTAATTTGTTCGCCGACAAAAAGGAACTTCTTTCAAAGACACAATCGAGTTGGACTGAAGCCTAGCCATTTTGATAGTAGTAGTGAATTGATTGAGGCTGCTACCTGGTCTTTTCTTAGTTACGTTCATTCGTGGTTACGTTATGTATGACGAAAGCGCGTAAGTGCAAGCCCACAGACACCCATAGAGAATGTATTGAAAGCTTTGAAATGTGAAAAAAATAGATTTTACATGACAGGCTATGAGAGACTTCTGGGCGATTTTCAACCTGACTGAAATCGCCCAAAAAACGGGCGGGGCCATTTGAAGCACGACTTTAGCCTGATTTGACATTTAGTGGCTGTCAGATCAGACGTGAACACTGATAACTGCTGTTGCCGTGATATAATTTTGTATAAATTTATTTAAAAAAAAAAAATATATATATATATTTTTTTTTTAAATAATTGATTAGAAAAAAAATCCCTTCCTTTTCCCGTTTGGCAGTGCGTCGCCCATATCGCCCTATTGAACAAGCCGTCCCTGGTTTCAGGACAGCTGGGGAACAGTAGAGCCTCTGCCTGTGTTTCAGGACAGCTGGGGAACAGTAGAGCCTCTGGCTGTGTTTCAGGACAGCTGGGGAACAGTAGAGCCTCTGCCTGTGTTTCAGGACAGCTGGGGAACAGTAGAGCCTCTGGCTGTGTTTCAGGACAGCTGGGGAACAGTAGAGCCTCTGCCTGTGTTTCAGGACAGCTGGGGAACAGTAGAACCTCTGGCTGTGTTTCAGGACAGCTGGGGAACAGTAGAGCCTCTGGCTGTGTTTCAGGACAGCTGGGGAACAATAGAACCTCTGGCTGTGTTTCAGGACAGCTGGGGAACAGTAGAGCCTCTGGCTGTGTTGCAGGACAGCTGGGGAACAGTAGAGCCTCTGGCTGTGTTTCAGGACAGCTGGGGAACAGTAGAGCCTCTGGCTGTGTTTCAGGACAGCTGGGGAACAGTAGAGCCTCTGGCTGTGTTTCAGGACAGCTGGGGAACAGTAGAACCTCTGGCTGTGTTGCAGGACAGCTGGGGAACAGTAGAACCTCTGGCTGTGTTTCAGGACAGCTGGGGAACAGCCACAACTACTTTTACTCTGATTGAAGCTCCTAGGCGCAGGAAGGCCACCCAACTTTTTCATGTGAATTGGTTGAAACCTTACTACTCTCATCGACTCCTGTTAAGTCAGGTGATAGTTCACTTGGAGTTGGTTCTGCCCTTTCTGCATTCTCAGTTGCCCTAGACTCCAATTCACCTCATACATTGTATGAGGAGGAGAGTTCAACTCCTGATGGTGTTTTGCAAGGCCGTAAAAAAAAAAAATGCAGACGCGTTGGGGAATTTGTATGCTCTATTGGGGCATTTGGATGACGGTAAACGTACTGAGTTCATTGAACTTATTGAAAGTTATACTGCGCTGTTTTCTATTACGTCCTCTCGTAATCATCTCATTGAACATGATGTTGATGTTGGAGATGATCAGCCAATAAGGCCTCTACCGTGTTTCTCCTGACAAGCGCAAGCACTTAGACTCAGAGGTCAAGTACATGTTGGATAACGATATTGCTGAACATTCTTGTTCCAGTTGGGCTTCATCTTGTCTGTTAGTCAAAAAAGCCTGATGCATCTTTTAGGCCATGCACAGACTATCGTAAAGTTAACAACATTACGAAGCCTGATTCCTTTCCTCTTCCTCGTATGGAGGATTGTGTTGATCAAGTGGGTTCTGCTAAATTTGTGAGCAAGTTCGATCTTCTGAAAAGGGTACTGGCAGGTCCCCTTGTCTCCTAGAGCAAGGGAGATTTGTGCTTTCATCACAACCTCTGGACTGAATTTTTATACAGTTATGCCTTTTGGTTTGCAGAACCCTAATCAGAGGCTTATGAGGTGGGTACATTTGGAAATATCCTTGCCGATGCCTTGTCCTGCGCCTTCATGCAATAGTTTTTGTTATTGTTTTGGATAACTTGCCTGTGCTTCCTGTCTCCCTCCCTGCTTCCTGTCTCCCTCCCTGCTTCCTGTCTCCCTCCTCTCTCTTGCTTCCCAGGTTCTGTCTCTTTCTCTCCCTTTTCTTTAATGCCGACAGACAAATTCCTTACTTTTCCCCCTTCCACTTGCCTCTTCCATTTTGCTGCAATTAGTTAGTTGTAATTTTGAGTAGAGCAGACTGTTAATATATTTTTGTTAGCTGCGTGTGACATAACTCCACCAGTCCTTTTTTATGATCTAATATACAAAAATTATACAGTTTATAAAAAGAATCTGGTGGATTAAACTGAAATTGCAACCAACTTTCTGTGGCTTGTTTTAAAAATAGCAAAATTTTGGAGGTTTAATTTTTAAATAACCAAAAGTGAGAGGTTGTAATCTGAATAAAGGGAGAAGGGCCATTATTGAACATGGGGTGAGACAATATTACTAATCTGCTAGAGAACCAGTTCGGATTTATGTATGACTTTTCTATGACTGATGCTCTAAGACTTACCCAGAAAGACTCTTAGCTTAAATGGTTGAAAAGGGTGATTCTAACATGTATTGACTCAGGGGTGTGAATACTCATGTAAATGTATTTCTAAAAACATGTTTTCACTTTCATTATGGGGTATTGTGTAGATCGGTGAGGGGAAATTCTACTTAATCCATTTCGAATTCAGGATGAAACACCACAATGTGGAATAAGTCAAGGGGTATGAATTATTTCTGAAGACACAATACACCATGCATTAAAGGTTTCCTATGTGTAAAAAAATGAAAGCTGAACCTATGTCACCCCCCCCCCCCCCCCCCCTCCTTGGCATTTTTCCTATTTTGTTTCCTTACAACCTGGAATTAAATTTGATTTTTTGGGAGGGTTTGTATCATTTGATTTACGCAACATGCCTACCACTTTGAAGATGCAAAATATGTTTTATCGTGAAACAAACAGAAAACTTGAGCGTGCATAACTATTCACCCCCCCCCAAAGTCAATACTTTGTAGAGCCACCTTTTGCAGCAATTACAGCTGCAAGTCTCTTGGGGTATGTCTCTATAAGCTTGGCACATCTAGCCATTGGGATTTCTGCCCATTCTTCAAGGCAAAACTGCTCCAGCTCCTTCAAGTTGGATGGGTTCCGCTCGTGTACAGCAATCTTTAAGTCATACCACAGATTCTCATTTGGATTGAGGTCTGGGCATTGACTAGGCCATTCCAAGACATTTAAATGTTTCCCCTTAAACCACTCAAGTGTTGTTTTGGCAGTATGCTTAGAGTCATTGTTCTGCTGGAAGGTGAACCTCCGTCCCAGTCTCAAATCTCAAAGACTGAAACAGGTTTCCCTCGAGAATTTCCCTGTATTTAGCACCATCCATCATTCCTTCATTTCTGACCAGTTTCCCAGTCCCTGCCGATGGGGAAAAACATTGGGTTCTCGGGGTGATGAGAGGTGTTGGGTTTGCGCCAGACATAGCGTTTTCCTTGATGGCCAAAAAGCTCAATTTTAGTCTCATTTGACCAGAGTACCTTTTTCCATATGTTTGGGGAGTCTCCCACATGGCTTTTGGCGAACACCAAACGTGTTTGCTTATTTATTTCTTTAAGGAATGGCTTTTTTCTGGCCACTCTTCCGTAAAGCCCAGCTCTGTGGAGTGTACGGCTTAAAGTGGTCCTATGGACAGATACTCCAATCTCCGCTGTGGAGCTTTGCAGCTCCTTCAGGGTTATCTTTGGTCTCTTTGTTGCCTCTCTGATTAATGCCATCCTTGCCTGGTCCGTGAGTTTTGGTTTGCGGCCCTCTCTTGGCAGGTATGTTGTGGTGCCATATTCTTTCAATTTTTTAATTAAGGATTTAATGGTGCTCCGTGTTTATTTTTTATTTATTTATTTTATTTATTTCACCTTTATTTAACCAGGTAAACCAGTTGAGAACAAGTTCTCATTTACAACTGCGACCTGGCCAAGATAAAGCAAAGCAGTGCGATAAAAACAACAACACAGAGTTACATATGGGGTAAAACAAAACAAAGTCAAAAATACAACAGAAATACATATATATACAGTGTGTGCAAATGTAGCAAGTTATGGAGGTAAGGCAATAAATAGGCTATAGTGCAAAATAATTACAATTAGTATTAACACTGGAATGATAGATGTGCAAGAGATGATGTGCAAATAGAGATACTGGGGTACAAATGAGCAAAATAAATAACAATATAGGGATGAGGTAGTTGGGCGGGCTAATTTCAGATGGGCTGTGTACAGGTGCAGTGATCGGTAAGGTGCTCTGACAACTGATGCTTAAAGTTGAGATAGAAACTGTTTTTCATTTATAACCCAACCCTGTACTTCTCCACAACTTTGTCCCTGACCTGTTTGGAGAGCTCCTTGGTCTTCATGGTGCCGCTTGCTTGGTGGTGCCCCTTGCTTAGTGGTGTTGCAGACTCTGGGGCCTTTCAGAACAGGTGTATATATACTGAGATCATGTGACACTTAGATTGCACAGAGGTGGACTTTATTTAACTAATTATGTAATAATATTATTATTATTATTATTATTATTATTATTATTATTATTATTATTATTATTATTATTTATGTGACTAATTGATTACACCAGATCTTATTTAGGGGCTTCATAGCAAAGGGGGTGAATACATGTGCACGCACCACTTTTCCAAAATCAATGGCGACCCCTTCGGGGTCGAGGCCCCCTGGTCATGTATCCGCTTTGAGGATAACGCAATGCCACTGACGAGGCCCACTACCAAGGACTACTTCTCCATGGCTGACGTGATTAAGACATTTAATCACGGCATCCCTAGCCGCGTCCTCAGAGCATGCGCAGACCAGCTGGCTGGTGTGTTTATGGACATATTCAATCTCTCCCTTTCCCAGTCTGCTGTTCTCACATGCTTCAAGATGGCCACCATTGTTCCTGTACCCAAGAAAGCAAAGGTAACTGAACTAAATGACTATCGCCCTGTAGCACTCACCTCTGTCATCATGAAGTGCTTTGAGAGACTAGTCAAGGATCATATCACCTCTACCTTTATTCCAGTATAAAAAAAATAAAAAAATGTATGCACTCACTAACTGTAAGTCGCTCTGGATAAGAGCGTCTGCTAAATGACTAAAATGTAAATGTAAATGTACCTTACCTGTCACCCTAGACCCACTTCAATTTGCTTACCGCCCCAATAGATCCACAGACGATGCAATCACCATCATTTACATTTACATTTACATTTTAGTCATTTAGCAGACGCTCTTATCCAGAGCGACTTACAGGAGCAATTAGGGTTAAGTGCCTTGCTCAAGGGCACATTTACGTCATTTAGCAGACGCTCTAGTCCAGAGCGACTCACAAATTGATGCATTCACCCTATAGCCAGTGGGATAACCACTTTACAATTTTTTTTTGGGGGGGGGGGGGGGGGGGGGGGGGGGGGTAGAAGGATTACCCCCCCCCCCCCCCCATCACACTGCACACTGCCCTATCCCATCTGGACAAGAGGAATACCTATGTAAGAATGCTGTTCATTGACTATAGCTCAGCATTCAACAACATAGTACCCTCCAAGCTCATCATTAAGCTTGCCTGTTCACCCCGCTATCATCCAGAAGGCGAGGTCAGTACAGGTGCATCAAAGCTGGGACCGAGAGAATGAAAAACAGTTTCTATCTCAAGGACATCAGACTGTTAAATAGCCATCACTAGCACATTAGAGGCTGCTGCTGCCTATTGAAATCACTGGCCACTTTAAGAAATGGAACACTAGTCACTTTAATAATGTTTCCATATCTTGCACTACTCATCTCATATGTATATACTGCATTCTATTCTATAATATTCTACTGTATCTTAGTCCATGCCGCTCTGTCATTGCTTGTCCATATATGTATATATTCTTAAATCCCATTCCTTACTAGTTTTGTGTGTATTGGATATATGTTGTGAAATTGTTAGATATTACTGCTGAACACGTGTATGTGACAAATACTATTTGATTTGATTTGATTTGATTTGTTTTGAATTGTAATCTGGCCATGATAACTATAAGATTTCGATGCAGGTAACTAACTAACTAACTAACTAACTAACTAACTAACTAACTAACTAACTAACTGGCTAGTTGATCAACTGGATATTTCTGAGAGTAATAAATAGCTATTTTAAAGGGGCAATCAGCAGTTGCTACATCCATTTTGTGGACTTATGCATTCATGGTACCCATTGATTCTTGAAGAATATAACTTAAATGCCTCATGAGCTTAGTTTAACTGTTTTACCAGAACCCAAGCTGCTTCACTCCAATGTTTATAAACACAGTAAATTTAAACATTGTAAAGCCTCAACACGGTTAAACTGTTAAATTTTTTATTAAATTTTTTATTTAACCTTTATTTAACTAGGCAAGTCAGTTAAGAACAAATTCTTATTTTCAATGATGGCCTACCAAAAGGCAAAAGGCCTCCTGCGGGGACGGGGGCTGGGATTTAAAAAATGAATATATGTTATGAGAATTTCTATCCGAATGTTTCAAAAATGAACTGATTACTCAGTCTGTATCCCAGAGGTTGTAAATCTCTAATAGTCAGACCAAGCAGCCCAGCATACAATCATCAGGGTTTATTCATGAGAACGTTCTAAAACAAAATGGTCGAACAATATTTTTATATGCACACGTCAGAGAAAAAATCCCTCCCCTCTGTATGCAGGCTGTAGTTTTCCACTTTATAATTGCTCTCCTGACCATCAGTTACACACACACACACACACACACACACACACACACACACACACACACACACACACACACCTAACAGTTTCTCTCCTCCCTAAATTGGGAGGCCTCTTTATCTTGGTTTCTCAGTTGTCTGTAGCCAGCTCTCCTTGTCCTTTGTTGTCTGGTCTAACTCCTACTCACATTGCTAAATAGTAGCTCAATGTCATAGTCTTTACTGGTCCTACACTCACACATTACCAGGTAGTATATTCTAACACATCTCACACAGTTTCAGAGTGTAATAATTAGTCACTACTAAACAGCAGCACACGACAACACAGCAAGGAGCAACCCAACATGGTAGCAACACAACATGGCAGCAGCACAACATGGTAGCAGCACAAGACATGGTACAAACATTACTGGGCACAGACAACAGAACAAAGGGCAAGAAGGTAGAGACAACAATACATCACGCGAAGCAGCCACAACTGTCAGTAAGAGTGTCCATGATTGAGTCTTGAATGAAGAGACGGAGATAAAACTCTCCAGTTGAAGTGTTTTTTGCAGCTTGTTCCAGTCGCTAGCTGCAGCGAACTGGAAAGAGGAGCGACCCAGGGATGTGTGTGCTTTGGGGACCTTTAACAGAATGTGACTGGCAGAACGAGTGTTGTATGTGGAGGATGAGGGCTGCAGTAGGTATCTCAGATAGGGGGGAATGAGGCCTAAGGGGTTTTGTAAATAAGCATCAACCAGTGGGTCTTAAGACGGGTATACAGAGATGACCAGTTTACAGAGGAGTATAGAGTTCAGTGATGTGTCCAATAAGTTGCATTGGTGGCAATTCTGATGGCCGAATGGTAAAGAACATCTAGCCGCTCGAGAGCACCCTTACCTGCCAATCTATAAATTACGTCTCCTTAATCTAGCATGGGTAGGATGGTCATCTGAATCAGGGTTAGTTTGGCAGCTGGGGTGAAAGAGGAGCGATTACGATAGAGGAAACCAAGTCTAGATTTAACCTTAACCTGCAGCTTTAAATGTGTGCTGAGAGAAGGACAGTGTACCGTCTAGCCGTACTCCCAAGTACTTGTATGAGGTGACTACCTCAAGCTCTAAACCCTCAGAGGTAGTAATCACACCGGTGGGGAGAGGGGCATTCTTCTTACCAAACCACATGACCTTTGTTTAAGCGGCAGAGAAAGCTTGTTGGACACTAAGAAAGCTTTGTTGTAGAAAGTTTAACACAAAATCCGGGGAGGGGCCAAATGAGTATAAGACTGTATCATCTGCATATAAATGGATGAGAGACCTTCCTACTGCCTGAGCCATGTTGTTGATGTAAATTGAGAAGAGCGTGGGGCCTAGGATGGAGCCTTGGGGTTCTCCCTTGGTGACAGGTAGTGGCTGAGACAGCAGATGTTCTGACTTTATACACTGTACTCTTTGAGAGAGGTAGTTAGCAAACCAGGCCAAAGACCCCTCAGAGACACCAATACTCCTTAGCCGGCCCACAAGAATGGAATGGTCTACCGTATCAAAAGCTTTGGCCAAGTCAATAAAAACAGCAGCACTGTCACGGATTCTGCCGAGGCTGCTCCTCCTCCTTGTTCGGGCAGGCTTCGGCGTTCGTCGTCCCCGGAGTACTAGCTGCCACCGTTGAATGTTTCTATGTTTGATTGCTTTTGTCTGTCTATTACACCTGTGTCCGTTTGTGTCTGATTACGTGTTCTATAAGTTGCCTGTTTAGTATTGGTTAGGTTGTGTGTTGTTTTTTGCCTGTCCGTAGTGCTGCGTGGTTACTCTGTTTGTTGTTTTATTGTTTACGCATAGTTTGCGTAATTGCTCGCCTCTGTTTTTGTTTGAGGCCGTTCATTGTATCTTTTCCTTGTGTTCTCACAAGTAAACTTTGTTGGACTAAGCTTCGGTGTCCTGCGCCTGACTCTCACACCACATTCACCTCAGCTAGTGACAGAACAACACACCAGTATGGAGTCAGCAGGAGCAACGGCGGCACCCAAGTCGCTGGAGGATCGGATCAGCGACCAAGACACCATGATCCGGCAACTTGGGGCCGCCATGAACGAGGTGTCCAACACTCTGCGCCGGTTGGTTACGGGAGAGGTGCCCACGCCTTCTCACACCTTACCATCACCAACGGCCAGTCCTCCTCTCCCAGCACCGGAACCCAGTGGCATTCGGCTCTCGCTCCCGAGGGCATATGATGGTTCTGCAGCCGGGTGTCAGGGGTTCCTCCTGCAGGTGGAACTCTACCTGGCCACCATACACCCGGCGCCCTCGGGATACGAGAGCGTCTCCGCCCTCATCTCCTGTCTATCCGGCAAGGCGTTGGAGTGGGCCAACGCCGAATGGAGGGGAATAGACGCCGCTACCATCACCTACGCGGAGTTCTCCCGCCGCTTCAGGGCTGTGTTCGATCATCCACCTGAGGGGAAGGCGGCGGGGGAGCGTCTGTTCCACCTCCGACAGGGGAAGAGGAGCGCACAGGAGTTCTCCCTGGAGTTCCGGACTCTAGCGGCGGATGCGGGGTGGAATGAGAGGGCCCTCATCGACCATTACCGGTGTAGCCTACGAGAGGACGTTCGTCGAGAGCTGGCCTGCAGGGACACCAACCTCTCCTTCGACCAGTTGGTGGACATCTCCATCCGTCTCGACACCCTGCTGGCTACCCGCGGACGTCCCGAGTGGGGGTCGTCCATTCCACCCTCCAGCACCTCCGAGCCGATTCCCATGGAGCTCGGAGGTGCTGGCGCTAGAGAGAGGAGGAGAGAGAACCCGAGGGGGGCCATCCCCTGCACCAACTGTGGCCGTGGAGGACACACTGCGGCCAGGTGCTGGGGAGGGTCTCCTGGGAGAGGGGACAACAGGTCACGCACTGGGGAGTCATTTCAGGTGAGTAGGCGCCCCACTTACCCAGAGCTCTCTGTTGGTCACCTGTGTATACCTGTGAGATTTCCACAGGTGGCACCTCATTCCCAGCATAAGGCGCTAGTAGATTCAGGCGCAGCTGGGAATTTTGTTGATCGTGAATTTTGTTATAGGTTAGGAATTCCCCTTCGGCCGGTAGAAGCCCCCTTTCCTGTTCATGCCCTAGACAGCCGGCCGTTGGGGTCGGGGTTGATCAGAGAAGTCACAGCACCACTTAAGATGACGACGCAGGGGGGTCATGAGGAGATCATTCAGTTTTATCTGATCGACTCTCCTGCGTATCCCGTGGTGCTGGGGCTTCCCTGGTTAAGCGCCCATGATCCTACCATTGCGTGGCAACAGAGGGCTCTTATAGAGTGGTCTGCCCAGTGTGTAGGGAGATGTCTAGGTGTTTCCTTAGGGGCGACCTCGGTGGAGAGTCCGAACCAAGTGCCCGCAATGCACATTCCCCCTGAATATGAGGATTTAGCACTTGTGTTCAGCAAAACGAGGGCAACACGACTGCCACCTCATAGACAGGGGGATTGTGCGATAGATCTCCAAACAGGAGCGGCACTTCCGCGGAGCCGTGTGTATCCGCTGTCTCAAGAGGAGACAGCGGCTATGGAGACTTACATAGCCGAGTCCTTGGCACAGGGATACATACGGTCCTCCACTTCCCCGGTTTCCTCGAGTTTCGTCTTTGTGAAGAAGAAGGACGGGGGTTTGCGCCCATGTATTGATTACCGTAGTCTCAATCAGATCACGGTTAAGTACAGTTACCCTCTTCCACTGATTGCGACTATGACAGAGTCACTACGCGGAGCGCGGTTCTTCACAAAGTTGGATCTCAGGAGCGCGTACAATCTGGTGCGCATTAGGGAGGGGGATGAATGGAAAACAGCATTTAGCACCACCTCGGGTCATTACGAGTATCTCGTCATGCCATACGGGTTAATGAATGCTCCTTCAGTCTTCCAATCCTTTGTTGACGAGATTTTCAGGGACATGCATGGGCAGGGTGTGGTAGTATACATCGACGACATCCTAGTGTACTCTTCTACACGAGCCAAGCATGTAGCCCTGGTGTGCCGAGTGTTGAGGAGACTGTTGGAGCATGACTTGTATGTCAAGGCAGAGAAATGCTTGTTCTTCCAGGAGTCCGTCTCCTTTTTGGGTTATCGGTTGTCCGCGTCTGGTGTGAAGATAGAGGTTGACCGTGTGTTGGCCGTGCGTAATTGGCAGACTCCAACCACTGTAAAAGAGGTGCAGCAGTTTTTGGGTTTTGCTAATTACTACCGGAGGTTTATCCGGGGCTTTGGACAGGTTGCAGCTCCCATTACGTCCCTGCTAAAGGGGGGTCCGGTTCGTTTGCAGTGGTCAGCTGAGGCGGACAGGGCATTTGTCAAACTGAAGAACCTGTTTACCTCGGCTCCGGTGCTGGCGCATCCGGATCCCTCTTTACCATTCCAAGTAGAGGTAGACGCGTCCGAGGCCGGTATTGGGGCAGTCCTGTCGCAACGGTCCGGCACGCCACCTAAACTCTGCCCCTGTGCGTTCTATTCTAAGAAGCTCAGCCCGGCGGAGCGTAATTATGACGTAGGGGACAGGGAGCTGTTAGCTGTAGTCCAGGCCCTAAAGGTGTGGAGGCATTGGCTTGAGGGGGCTCAACACCCTTTCCTCATTCTGACTGACCACCGTAACCTGGAGTACATCCGGGCAGCTAGGAGATTGAACCCTCGTCAGGCTAGGTGGAACATGTTCCTGACCCGGTTTGTTTTTAAGATCACATACATCCCAGGGTCCCAGAACGGTAAGGCAGACGCCCTGTCCCGGCGGTATGACACAGAGGAGAGGTCCATTGAGCCTACTCCCATACTGCCGGAGTCTTGTCTGGTGGCTCCGGTGGTGTGGGAGGTCGATGCGGAGATCGAGCGGGCACTGCGTACCAACCCTATTCCCCCAGAGTGTCCGGTAGGGCGGACGTACGTTCCGCTCGAGGTTCGTGACCGCCTTATTTTTTGGGCTCATACATCACCCTCATCTGGACATCCAGGTATTGGCCGGACAGTGCACTGCCTTAGCGTGAAATACTGGTGGCCAACGTTAGCTAAGGATGTGAGGGTTTATGTCTCCTCCTGCTCGGTCTGCGCCCAGTGTAAGGTGCCTAGACATTTGCCCAGGGGAAAGTTACATCCCCTGCCCGTTCCACAACGACCATGGTCCCACCTCTCGGTGGATTTTGTGACCGACCTTCCCCCCTCCCAGGGGAATACCACCATTTTGGTCGTTGTGGATCGGTTTTCCAAGGCCTGTCGTCTCCTCCCAATGCCGGGTCTCCCTACTGCCCTACAGACCGCTGTGGCCCTATTTACCCACGTGTTCCGGCACTATGGGGTCCCCGAGGATATTGTGTCTGACCGAGGTCCCCAGTTCACCTCCAGAGTCTGGGGGGCGTTCATGGAACGCTTGGGGGTCTCGTGAGCCTTACCTCGGGGTACCACCCAGAGAGCAATGGGCAGGTTGAACGAGTCAACCAGGATGTGGGTAGGTTTCTGAGGTCCTATTGCCAGGATCGGCCGGAGGAGTGGTCTAGGTATATCCCCTGGGCAGAGATGGCCCAGAACTCTCTCCACCACTCCTCCACCAATTTAACACCTCTCCAGTGTGTTTTAGGGTATCAGCCGGTCCTGGCACCATGGCACTAGAGCCAGATCGAGGCCCCTGCGGTGGATGAGTGGATTCGGCGCTCGGAGGAGACGTGGGACGCTGCCCATGTCCATCTGCAGCGGGCCATCAGTCGACAAAAGGCGAGCGCCGATTGCCACCGCAGTGAGGGACCGGTATACGCACCGGGAGATCGAGTCTGGCTCTCGACTCGAAACCTACCCCTCCGCCTGCCCTGCCGGAAGCTGGGTCGGCGGTTTGTGGGGCCCTTTAAAGTCCTGAGAAGATTGAACGAGGTGTGTTACAGGTTACAATTGCCTATTGAGTACAAGAATATTAACCCCTCGTTCCATGTGTCTCTTCTCAGGCCGGTGGTAGCTGGCCCACTCCAAGAAGATGAGATAGGAGAGACCCCTCCGCCCCCTTTGGACATCGAGGGGGCCCCGGCGTACAGGATCCGGACCATCTTGGACTCGAGGCGCCGGATGAGTGGTCTCCAGTATCTCGTGGAGTGGGAGGGGTACGGTCCGGAGGAACGGTGCTGGGTGCCTAGGAGGGACATCCTAGATCCATCCCTCCTGACTGAGTTCCACCGTGGGCATCCCACGCGCCCGGGTCCGCGTCCTCCTGGCCGTCCCCGAGGCCGGGGTCGGCGCACGGCTGGAGCCGCGCGTCAAGGGGGGGGTACTGTCACGGATTCTGCCGAGGCTGCTCCTCCTCCTTGTTCGGGCAGGCTTCGGCGTTCGTCATCCCCGGAGTACTAGCTGCCACCGTTGAATGTTTCTATGTTTGATTGCTTTTGTCTGTCTATTACACCTGTGTCCGTTTGTGTCTGATTACGTGTTCTATAAGTTGCCTGTTTAGTATTGGTTAGGTTGTGTGTTGTTTTTTGCCTGTCCGTAGTGCTGCGTGGTTACTCTGTTTGTTGTTTTATTGTTTACGCATAGTTTGCGTAATTGCTCGCCTCTGTTTTTGTTTGAGGCCGTTCATTGTATCTTTTCCTTGTGTTCTCACAAGTAAACTTTGTTGGACTAAGCTTCGATGTCCTGCGCCTGACTCTCACACCACATTCACCTCAGCTAGTGACAAGCACAACATTACTAAGAATCAAGGGCAATGGTGACATCATTTAGGACCTTTTAAAGTTGCAGTGTCACATCCATAACCTGAGCGGAAACCAGATTGCATACCAGAGAGAATACTACAGACATCAAGAAATCCAGTCAGCTGAATATTGACAAGTTTTTCCAACACTTTTGAAGGAAATGTTGGACGGGCAAGGAGGCATGGCTGACTCAAATAGGAATCCTGACTTAATGAAGTGGTGATTAAAGAGCTCAGCCATGTGCTCCTTGTCAGTAACAACCACATCATCAACATTAAGGGACATGGGCAGCTGTGAGGAGGAGGGTTTATTCTCCAGGTCTTTAACTGTTTTCCAGAACTTCTTGGGTTTAGACCCACAGCGAGGGAACTGCTCCTTAAAATAACTAGCTTTATCCTTCTGGATAGCCTGAGTGCACTTATTTCTCATTTGCCTGAACGAGAGCCAGTCAACCTGAGTATGCGTGTGCCGAGCCTTTCGCCAAATGGAATTCTTGAGGTGGAGTAACTCTGCCAGATCACGGTTGAACCAGGGGCCAAACCTGTTTTTAATTCTCACTTTCAATTTAAGAGTGATTACATTTCTTCAGCCCCATCCGAAACTGCTGATTGGCCCTTTAAAGTCTGTCAGTGACAGACATAACCAGAGGAAAACTGCCCTAACACATTTAGAAATGTGACCTTGTGCATTAAACTATTACAACTCTCAACAGCAATGTTGAAAGCCTGACTGAGTAAAAAAAACTAACAAATGTTTATTAAAATGTTTTGTTGCATATGGGGTGGGGGGCAGTATGTCAGGGTTAGGGATTAGAGGTCAGGGGTTATCTGTGTCTGTAGGTTGCTGGACGTGGCCAGTAGGGGGTGGATGCTGGTAGGGAGGCAGTGTGACAGGGTTAGGGATTAGAGGTCAGGGGTTACCTGTGTCTGTAGGTTGCTGGACGTGGCCAGTAGGGGGTGGATGCTGGTAGGGAGGCAGTGTGACAGGGTTAGGGATTAGAGGTCAGGGGTTACCTGTGTCTGTAGGTTGCTGGACGTGGCCAGTAGGGGGTGGATGCTGGTAGGGAGGCAGTGTGACAGGGTTAGGGATTAGAGGTCAGGGGTTACCTGTGTCTGTAGGTTGCTGGACGTGGCCAGTAGGGGGTGGATGCTGGTAGGGAGGCAGTGTGACAGGGTTAGGGATTAGAGGTCAGGGGTTACCTGTGTCTGTAGGTTGCTGGACGTGGCCAGTAGGGGGTGGATGCTGGTAGGGAGGCAGTGTGACAGGGTTAGGGATTAGAGGTCAGGGGTTACCTGTGCAGTGTAACAGGGAGAAGGTCAGCAGCTCCTTCCATGTACCACAAACACTGTCCAAGCAAGCTACATACCATCACTATAACTCGGGCTCCTGAGTGGCGCAGCGGTTGAAGGCACTGCATCTCAGTGCAAGAGGCGTCACTACAGACCCAGGTTTGATTCCAGGCTGTGTCACAAGACCCATAGGGTGACGCACAATTGGCCCTGCATCGTCCCGGTTTGGCTGGGGTAGGCTGTCATTGAAAATAAGAATTTGTTCTTAACTGACTTGCCTAGTTAAATATAGGTTAGAGAGTGAGAGGAACTGTGACAGGGCAGCTCTGTTTTGTTCTGGGTGGACATTATTTTAAGAATGTGAAATGTCAGAATAATAGCAGAGAGCATGATTTATTTCAGCTTTTATTTCTTTCATCACATTCCCAGTGGGTCAGAAGTTTACATACACTCAATTAGTATTTGGTAGCATTGCCGTTAAATTGTTTAACTTGGGTCAATCATTTCGGGTAGCCTTCCACAATAAGTTGGGTGAATTTTGGCCCATTCCTCCTGACAGAGCTGGTGTAACTGAATCAGGTTTGTAGGCCTCCTTGCTCGCACACGCTTTTTCAGTTCTGCCCACAAATGTTCTATAGGATTGAGGTCAGGGCTTTGTGATGGCCACTCCAATACCTTGACTTTGTTGTCCTTAAGCCATTTGCCACAACTTTGGAAGTATGCTTGGGGTCATTGTCCATTTGGAGACCCGATTTGCGACCAAGCTTTAACTTCCTGACTGATGTCTTGAGATGTTGCTTCAATATATCCACATAATTTTCCTTCCACATGATGCCATCTGTTTTGTGAAGTGCAGCAGGCCCTCCTGCAGCAAAGCACCCCCACAGCATGATGCTGCCACCCCGTGCTTCACGGTTGGGATGGTGTTCTTCGGCTTGCAAGCGTTTTCCTTTTTCCTACAAACATAACGATGGTCATTATGGCCAAACAGTTATATTTTTGTTTCATCAGACCAGAGCACATTTCTCCAAAAAGTATGATCTTTGTCCCCATGTGCAGTTGCAAACTGTAGTCTTGCTTTTTTTATGGCGGTTTTGGAGCAGTGGCTTCTTCCTTGCTGAGCGGCCTTTCAGGTTATGTTGATATAGGACTTGTTTTACTGTGGATATAGATACTTTTGTACCTGTTTCCTCCAGCATCTTCACAAGGTCCTTTGCTGTTTTTCTGGGATTGATTTGCACTTTTCGCACCAAAGTACGTTCATCTCTAGGAGACAGAACGCGTCTCCTTCCTGAGCGGTATGACGGCTGCGTGGTCCCATGGTGTTTATACTTGCGTACTATTGTTTGTACAGATGAGCTTGGTACCTTCAGGCGTTTGGAAATTGCTCCCAAGGATGAACCAGACTTGTGGAGGTCTACAATTTCTTTCTGAGGTCTTGGCTGATTTCTTTTGATTTTCCCATGATTTCAAGCAAAGAGACACTGAGTTTGAAGGTAGGCCTTGAAATACATCCACAGGTACACCTCCAATTTACTCAAATTATGTCAATTAGCCTATCAGAAGCTTCTAAAGCCATGACATCCCATGTACCATCCTGCGACCTAAAAGACAAATATAATTTGCTCAACATGCTCTGCATAGACCTACTGTGATGGTCCGGGCCTAAACCACACAAAAACAACACTAGACACTATGGAACACAAAGCTTTTACTATCTTATCCTGGAATATACAGAGGGGAGAACAAGTATTTGATCCACTGACGATTTTGCAGGTTTTCCTACTTACAAAGCATGTAGAGGTCTGTAATTTTTATCATAGGTACACTTCAAATGAGAGAGATGGAATCCAAAACAAAAATCCAGAAAATCACATTGTATGATTTTTAAGTAATTCGTTTGCATTTTATTGCATGACATAAGTATTTGATCACCTACCAACCAGTAAGAATTCTGGCTCTCACAGACCTGTTAGTTTTTCTTTAAGAAGCCCTCCTGTTCTCCACTCATTACCTGTATTAACTGCACCTGTTTGAACTCGTTACCTGTATAAAAGACACCTATCCACACACTCAATCCAACAGAATCCAACATCTCCACAATGGCCAAGACCAGAGAGCTGTGTAAGGACATCAGGTAAAATTGTAGGCCTGCACAAGGCTGGAATGGGCTACAGGACAATAGGCAAGCAGCTTGGTGAGAAGGCAACAACTGTTGGCGCAATTATTAGAAAATGGAAGAAGTTCAAGATGACGGTCAATCACCCTCGGTCTGGGGCTCCATGCAAGATCTCACCTCGTGGGGCATCACTGATCATGAAGAAGGTGAGGGATCAGCCCAGAACTACACGGCAGGACCTGGTCAATGACCTGAAGAGAGCTGGGACCACAGTCTCAAAGAAAACCATTAGTAACACACTACGCCGTCATGGATTAAAATCCTGCAGCGCACGCAAGGTCCCCCTGCTCAAGCCAGCGCATTCCAGGCCCGTCTGAAGTTTGCCAATGACCATCTGTATGATCCAGAGGAGGAATGGGAGAAGGTCATGTGGTCTGATGAGACAAAAATATAGCTTTTTGGTCTAAACTCCACTCGCCGTGTTTGGAGGAAGAAGAAGGATGAGTACAACCCCAAGAACACCATCCCAACCGTGAAGCATGGAGGTGGAAACATCATTCTTTGGGGATGCTTTTCTGCAAAGGGGACAGGACGACTGCACCGTATTGAGGGGAGGATGGATGGGGCCATGTATCGCGAGATCTTGTCCAACAACCTCCTTCCCTCAGTAAGAGCATTGAAGATGGGTCGTGGCTGGGTCTTCCAGCATGACAACGACCCGAAACACACAGCCAGGGCAACTAAGGAGTGGCTCCGTAAGAAGCATCTCAAGGTCCTGGAGTGGCCTAGTCAGTCTCCAGACCTTAACCCAATAGAAAATCTTTGGAGGGAGCTGAAAGTCCGTATTGCCCAGCGACAGCCCCAAAACCTGAAGGATCTGGAGAAGGTCTGTATGGAGGAGTGGGCCAAAATCCATGCTGCAGTGTGTGAAAACCTGGTCAAGACCTACAGGAAACGTATGATCTCTGTAATTGCAAACAAAGGTTTCTGTACCAAATATTAAGTTCTGCTTTTCTGATGTATCAAATACTTATGTCATGCAATAAAATGCAAATGAATTACTTAAAAATCATTCAATGTGATTTTCTGGATTTTTGTTTTAGATTCCGTCTCTCACAGTTGAAGTGTACCTATGATAAAAATTACAGACCTCTACATGCTTTGTAAGTAGGAAAACCTGAAAAATCGGCAGTGTATCAAATACTTGTTCTCCCCACTGTACAAGGTCTGAGGTCATCTGCCTTTGGCCAAAAGAGCAGGAACCCAGACTTCATCAAAGAATTCGGAAATACAGACAATGTCATCCTACAAAAAAACATGGCATAAAGGAGACAGACCCTCTGGTTGCCCTCTATGTTACAGAGAGCTGGTAGTCCCATCCACCAAACTACCAGGTGTGAAACAGGGAAGAGACTCAGAGGGTATGCTAATTTGGTATAGAGCAGACTTAACCAACTCTATTAAATCAGGATAGAAATTAATAAGGAAATTATCTCAATATAGTAAAGTGTCCTCATGTGTGCTACCTATATCTCCCCAATATAATCCCCATACTTTAATGATGACAGCTTCTCCATCCTAGAGGGGGAGATCAACCATTTCCAGGCCCAAGGACATGTACTAGTCTGTGGCGACCTAAATGCCAGAATTGGACAAGAACCTGACACCCTCAGCACACAGGGGGACAAACACCTACCTGGAGGTGACAGCATTCCCTCCCCCATATGCCCCCCTAGAAACAACTATGACAACATAACCAACAAAAACGGGTCACAACTCCTGCAGCTCTGTCGCACATTGGGTCTGTACATAGTCAATGGTAGGCTTCGAGGGGACTCCTACGGTAGATACACCTATAGCTCTTGTCTTGACAGTAGTACAGTACTTTATCACTGACCTCAACCCAGAGTCTCTTATAGTGTTCACAGTCAGTCCACTGACACCCCTATCAGATCACAGCAAAATCACACTCTACTTGAACAGAGCTATGCTCAATCATGAGGCATCAAAAGCCAAAGGAACTGAAAAGTATTAAGAGATGCTATAGATGGAAGGATACAACCTAAGAAAATTAACAACAATGACAAATGGTTTGATGAAGAATGCAAAAACCTACGAAAGAAATTGAGAAACCTATCAAACCAAAAACTTTGAGACCCAGACAACTTTGCCTTCTCTTTGGTGAATCACTAAAACAATACAGAAATACACTACAGAAAAAGAAAGAACAGCATGTCAGAAATCAGCTCAACGTAATTGAAGAATCCATAGAATCTAACCACTTCTGGGAAAATTGGAAAACTCTAAACAAACAACAACACGAAGAGTAATCTATCCGAAGCGGAGATGTATGGATAAACCACTTCTCCAATATTTTTGGCCCTATAACAAAGAACAAACATATACATGATCAAATAAAAATCTTAGAATCAACTATTAAAGACCAGAACCCACTGGATTCTCCAATTACATTGAAATAACTACAGGAGAAAATACAAACCCTCCAACCCAAAAAGGCCTTTGGGGTTGATGGTATCCTAAATGAAATTATAAAATATACAGACCACAAATTCAAATTGGCTGTACTTAAACTCTTTAACATCATCCTCAGCTTAGGCATATTCCCCAATATTTGGATCCAAGGACTGATTACCCCAATCCACAAAAGTGGAAACAAATTTGACCCCAATAACTACCGTGGGATATGCGTCAACATCAACCTTGGGAAAATCCTCTACATTATCATTAACAGCAGACTCGTACATTTCCTCAGTGATGTCACGATCGTTTACGGATGAGACGGACCAAGGCGCAGCGTGATAAGCGTACATATTTATTTAGTACTGAACACACGACAAAAACAACAAACAAACGATACGTGAAGTCCAAGGTAGACTAATAACATACCTATACGGAACAAGATCCCACACAGACTGGTGCCAAACGGCTGCCTAAGTATGGTCCCCAATCAGAGACAACGAACTACAGCTGCCTCTGATTGGGAACCACCCTGGCCAACATAGATCTACACGATCTAGAAACTCAAACATAGAAAACTAAACATAGAAACTACACACCCTGGCTCAACATTTAAGAGTCCCCAGAGCCAGGGCGTGACAAGTGAAAACAATGTACTGAGCAAATGTCAAATTGGCTTTTTACCAAATTACCGTAGGACAGACCACATTTTCACCCTGCACACCCTAATTGACAAACAAACAAACCACAACAAAGGCAAAGTCTTCTCATGCTTTTTTGATTTCAAAAAAGCTTTCGACTCAATTTGGCATGAGGGACTGCTATTCAAATTGATCAAAGGTGGTGTTGGGGGAAAAACATAAGACATTCTGAAATCCATGTACACAAACAACAAGTGTGCGGATAAAATTGGCAAAAAACACACACATTTCTTTCCACAGGGCCGTGGGGTGAGACAGGGATGGAGTTTAAGCCCTACCCTCTTCAACAAATATACAGTATATATCAATGAATTGGCGAGGGAACTGGAACAGTCTGCAGCACCCGGCCTCACCCTAATAGAATCTGAAATCAAATGTTTACTGTTTGCTGATGATCTGGTGCTTCTGTCACCAACCAAGGAGGGCCTACAGCAGCACCTAGATCTTCTGCACAGATTCTGTCAGACCTGGGCCCTGACATTAAATCTCAGTAAGACAAAAATAACGGTGTTCCAAAAAAGGTCCAGTTGCCAGGACCACGAATACAAATTCTGTCTAGAATACAAATTCCATCTTGATACCTCGGCCTAAACATCAGCGCCACAGGTAACTTCCACAAAGCTGTGAACGATCTGAGAGACAAGGCAAGAAGGGCCTTCTATGCCATCAAAATGATCATAAAATTCGACATACCAATTAGGATCTGACTAAAAATACTTGAATCAGTTATAGGACCCATTGCCCTTTATGGTTGTGAGGTCTGGGGTCCGCTCACCAACCAACAATTCACAAAATGGGACAAACACCAAATTGGGACTCTGCATGCTGAATTCTGCAAAAATATACTCTGTGTACAACGTAAAACACCAAATATTGCATGCAGAGCAGAATTAGGCCAATACTCACTAATGATCAAAATCCAGAAAAGAGCCATTAAATTCTACAACCACCTAAAAGGAAGCAATTCCCTTTCGTAACAATGCCATCACCTACAGAGGAATGAACCTGGAGAAGAGCCCCCTAAGCAAGCTGTTCCTGGGGCTCTGTTCACAAACAGACCCCACAGAGCCCCAGGACAGCAACACAATTAGACCCAACCAAATCATGAGAAAACGAAAAGATAATGACTTCACACATTGGAAAGAATTAACCAAAAAATTGAGCAAACTAGAATGCTATTTGGCCCTAAATAGAGAGTACACAGTAGCAGAATACTTGACCACTGTGACTGACCCAAAATTAAGGAAATCTTTGACTATGTACAGACTCAGTGAGCATAGTTGCTATTGAGAAAGGCCGCCGAAGGCAGACCTGGCTCTCAAGAGAAGACAGGCTATGTGCACACTGCCCACAAAATGAGGTGGAAACTGAGCTGCACTTCCTAACCTCCTGCCAAATGTATGACCTTATTAGAGACACATATTTCCCTCAGATTACACAGACACACAAATAATTAGAAAACAAATCCAATTAACTCCCATATCTATTTGGTGAAATACCACAGTGTGCAATCAAAGCAGCTAGATTTGTGACCTGTTGCCACAAGAAAATGGCATCCATATTTAATTATTTGCACATTGTTGCAACACCGTATATAGACCCTTGAAATGTCATTATTCTTTTGAAACTTTTGTGAGTGTAATGTTTACTGTACATTTTTTATTGTTTATTTCACTTTTGTTTATTATCTATTTCACTTGCTTTGGCAATGTTAACATATGTTTCCCATGCCAATAAAGCCCTTAAATTGAAATTAAATTGCGAGAGAGAGAGGGTGGAGGGTGGGGGAACAGTGAGAGGGGGGGGTGGGGACTGAGAGAGAGAGAGAGAGAGAGAGGGGGGGAAGAGAGAGAGAGGGGGGAACAGAGAGAGGGGGGGACAGAGAGAGACAGATAGGGGGGAGCAGAGAGAGAGAGAGGGGGAGAGAGAGAGAGGGGGAAACAGTGAGAGGGGGGGGGGGACTGAGAGAGAGAGAGAGGGGGGGAAGAGAGAGAGGGGGGAGAGAGAGAGGGGGGGACAGAGAGAGACAGAGAGGGGGGAGCAGAGAGAGAGAGAGGGGGGAGAAAGAGTGTGAGGGGGGACAGAGAGAGAGAGAAGGGGGAAAGAGAGAGAGAGGGGGGTTGGAGAGAGATGGAGAGGGGGTGAGGGGGGATGGGGGGAGAGGGTGTGAGTGGGAGATGGAGAGGGGGTGGATGAGAGGGGGAGATGGAGAGGGGGAGATGGAGAGGGGGAGATGGAGAGAGAGAGACGGAACGGGGGAGAGGGGGAGTTGGAGTGGGGAGATGGAGAGATGGAGAGAGAGACGGAGAGGGGGAGAAAGAACGGGGGAGATGGAATGGGGGAGATGGAGAGAGACAGAGTGAGGGAGATGGCGAGGGGAAGATGGAAAGAGAGAGACAGAGACAGGAAGGGGGAGAGATGGAGAAGGGGACATTTGGAGAGATCTGAAAGGAATGATTGAAACAGGGAATATATGGCCTGAAAGCTTGTGTAATGAAGAAGAGTGTTGGGATCTAATTATAACACTAGAACAGTGTTGGGACCTCAATATAACACAGGAACAGTGTTGGGACCTCAATATGACACCAGAACAGTGTTGGGACCTCAATATAACACCAGAACAGTGTTGGGACCTCAATATAACACCAGAACCGTGTTGGGACCTCAATATAACACCAGAACAGTGTTGGGACCTCAATATAACACAGGAACAGTGTTGGGACCTCAATATAACACCAGAACAGTGTTGGAACCTCAATATAACACCAGAACAGTGTTGGAACCTCAATATGACACTAGAACAGTGTTGGGACCTCAATATGACACCAGAACAGTGTTGGGACCTCAATATCACAAAAGGCCATGAAGGGTAAACACATGCCCACACACACAGACAAACTTGATGTGAAGGGGGGGGGGGAAGATGGAGGGAGAGGGAGAGAGAGAGAGAAAGAGAGATAGAGAGATACGCTCCCACGCACGTACACATGCACACACCCTCAGAGGTTTACCAAGCATGATGTCCGTCCAGCCTCTATAAAATATTAAGCAGCAAGCCCTCAGGCTGTGCGCTCTTCAAAACCTTCCCAACTTTATTTATTTATTTACAGATTTGTTTATTCCTTTTCTGTGCCTCAGACACCGCAGGGGGTGGTGGGGTTCAGAGACAGAGGGGGAGGGGAAGGGGGAGGGAGGGAGGGAGGGAGGGGTAGACAGACAGACAGGGAGGGAAAGAGAGGGGGAGAGATCCAACCCTTAAACCAGAGCCAATAAGCAGAGGCCCCAGACAGACTGAAAGACAGAGAGCTAGAGGTTAGTGTTGAGGAGTGTATAGGGAGTGAGGGCTAGGGGTGAGTGTTGAGGAGTGTATAGGGAGTGAAGGCTAGGGGTTAGTGTTGAGGAGTGTATAGAGAGTGAGGGGTTAGTGTTGAGGAGTGTATAGGGAGTGAAGGCTAGGGGTTAGTGTTGAGGAGTGTATAGGGAGTGAAGGCTAGGGGTTAGTGTTGAGGAGTTTATAGGGAGTGAAGGCTAGGGGTTAGTGTTGAGGAGTGTATAGGGAGTGAAGGCTAGGGGTTAGTGTTGAGGAGTTTATAGGGAGTGAAGGCTAGGGGTTAGTGTTGAGGAGTGTATAGGGAGTGAAGGCTAGGGGTGAGTGTTGAGGAGTGTATAGAGAGTGAAGGCTAGGGGTTAGTGTTGAGGAGTGTATAGAGAGTGAGGGGTTAGTGTTGAGGAGTGTATAGGGAGTGAAGGCTAGGGGTTAGTGTTGAGGAGTGTATAGGGAGTGAAGGCTAGGGGTTAGTGTTGAGGAGTTTATAGGGAGTGAAGGCTAGGGGTTAGTGTTGAGGAGTGTATAGGGAGTGAAGGCTAGGGGTTAGTGTTGAGGAGTGTATAGAGAGTGAAGGCTAGGGGTTAGTGTTGAGGAGTGTATAGGGAGTGAAGGCTAGGGGTTAGTGTTGAGGAGTGTATAGAGAGTGAAGGCTAGGGGTTAGTGTTGAGGAGTGTATAGAGAGTGAAGGCTAGGGGTGAGTGTTGAGGAGTGTATAGAGAGTGAAGGCTAGGGGTTAGTGTTGAGGAGTGTATAGGGAGTGAAGGCTAGGGGTTAGTGTTGAGGAGTTTATAGGGAGTGAGGGCTAGGGGTTAGTGTTGAGGAGTGTATAGAGAGTGAAGGGTTAGTGTTGAGGAGTGTATAGGGAGTGAAGGCTAGGGGTTAGTGTTGAGGAGTGTATAGAGAGTGAGGGGTTAGTGTTGAGGAGTGTATAGAGAGTGAGGGGTTAGTGTTGAGGAGTGTATAGAGAGTGAGGGGTTAGTGTTGAGGAGTGTATAGAGAGTGAGGGGTTAGTGTTGAGGAGTGTATAGAGAGTGAGGGGTTAGTGTTCAGGGGGGGAGAGAGAGAGAGAGAGAGAGAGAGAGAGAGAGAGAGAGAGAGAGAGAGAGAGAGAGAGAGAGAGAGAGAGAGAGAGAGAGAGAGAGAGAGAGAGAGAGAGAGAGAGCAGACAGTTCATGACTCTGTATGCGTTTATTTTAAGACATGCATGTAGTATTTTAACAACCACTATTATTGGTAGTATTTTAACAGTACTTTCTAGGGGTAGTATATTAACAGTAGTGCCTTGTAGTGGTAGTATTTTAACAGTACCTTATAGTGGTAGTATTTTAACAGTACTTTCTAGGGGTAGTATTTTAACAGCCCCTTGTAGTGGAATTATTTTAACAGTACACTGTAGTGTTAGTATTTTAACAGTACCTTATAGTGGTAGTATTTTAACAGCCACTATAATTGGTAGTATTTTAACAGTACTTTCTAGGGGTAGTATTTTAACAGTACCCTGTAGTTGTAGAATTTTAACAGCACATTATAGTGGAAGTATTTTAATAGTACCTTGTATTGGTAGTATTTTAACAGTACATTACTGTGGTAGTATTTTAACAGTACCTTGTAATGGTAGTATTTTAACAGTACTTTGTAGTGGTAGTATTTTAACAGTACTTTGTAGTGGTAGTATTTTAACAGTACCTTGTAGTGGTAGTATAATAATAAATAATATGCCATTTAGCAGACGCTTTTATCCAAAGCGACTTACAGTCATGCGTGCATCATTTTTTTTGTGTATCGGTGGTCCCGGGGATCGAACCCACTACCTTGGCGTTACAAGCGCCGTGCTCTACCAGCTGAGCTACAGAGGACCACTACAAGGGGCTGTTAAAGTTAAGTATTTTCATAGTACCTTGTAGTGGTAGTATTTTAACAGTACATTATAGTGGTAGTTTTTTAACAGTACATTGTATTGGTAGTATTTTAACAGTACCTTGTATTGGTAGTATTTTAACAGTACATTATAGTGGTAGTATTTTAACAGCCCCTTGTAGTGGTAGTATTCTAACAGTACCTTGTAGTGGTAGTATTTAAACAATCATTGTATTGGTAGTATTTTAACAGCCCCTTGTAGGGAAAGTATTTTAACAGTACCTTGTAGTGGTAGTATTTTAACAGTACCTTATAGTGGTAGTATTTTAACAGTACCTCGTAGTGGTAGTATTTAAACAATCATTGTAGTGGTAGTATTTTAACAGCCCCTTGTAGGGAAAGTATTTTAACAGTGCATTTTAGTGTTAGCATTTTAACAGTACCTTATAGTGGTAGTATTTTAACAGCCCCTTGTAGTGGTATAATTTTAATAGTACATTATAGTGGTAGTATTTTAACAGTACCTTATAGTGGTAGTATTTTAACAGCCCCTTGTAGTGGTAGTATTTTAACAGTACATTATAGTGGTAGTATTTTAACAGCCACTTATATTGGTAGTATTTTAACAGCCCCTTGTAGTGGTAGTATTTTAACAGTACATTATAGTGGTGTATTTTAACAGTACATTATAGTGGTAGTATTTTAACAGCCACTTATATTGGTAGTATTTTAACAGCCCCTTGTAGTGGTAGTATTTTAACAGTACATTATAGTGGTAGTATTTTAACAGTACATTATAGTGGTAGTATTTTAACAGTACATTATAGTGGTAGTATTTTAACAGTCCCTTGTAGTGGTAGTATTTTAACAGTACATTATAGTGGTAGTATTTTAACAGCCCCTTGTAGGGAAAGTATTTTAACAGTACCTTGTAGTGGTAGTATTTTAACAGTACATTATAGTGGTAGTATTTTAACAGCCCCTTGTAGGGAAAGTATTTTAACAGTACCTTGTAGTGGTAGTATTTTGACAGTACCTTGTAGTGGTAGTATTTGAACAGTAAATGGTCTGAATACTTATGTGAATAAGGTATTTCTGTTTTTTTATTTTTTTATAATTAGCTAACATTTCTAAAAACCTGTTTTTGATTTGTCATTATGGGGTATTGTGTGTAGATTGATGAGGAATTGTATTTATTGAATCCATTTTAGAATAAGGCTGTAACGTATCAAAATGTGGAAAAAGTCAAGGGGTCTGCTGCTCAAGGTTCCGTTTTAGGACCACTATTTGTTTCACTATATATGTTACCTCTTGGTGATGCCATTTGAAAACACAACTTTCACTGCTAGACGACACACAGCTGGACATTTCAATGAAACATGGTGAAGGCCCAAAATGACCTAACCTGGAAGCCTGTGTTTCAGACATAAGGAAGTGGATGGTGGCAAATTGTTTTACTTTTAAACTCTGACAAAAAATACATGGTAGTTCTAGGTCCCAAGAAACAAAGAGGTATGCTGTTTGATCTGACAATTAGATGGTTGTACAGTCGTCTCATATAAAACTGTGAAGGACCTCTGCGTTACTCTGGACCCTGATCTCTCATTTGATGAACGTATCAAAAATATTTAAAGAGAAGCTTTTTTTCATCTTCGTAACATTGCAAAAATCCGGGGTCTAAAATGATGCAGAAAAGCTAATCAATGCTTTTGTCACTTCTAGATTAGACTACTGCAATGCTCTACTCTCCGGCTACCCCGATAAAGCACTAAATAAACTTCAGCTAGTGCTAAATACGGCTGCTAGAATCTTGACTAGAACCCACAAATTTGATCATATTACTCCAGTGCTAGCCTCTGGCTTCCTGTTAAGGCTAGGGCTGATTTCAAGGTTTTATTGCTAAACTACAAAGCATTACATGGGCTTGCTCCTACCTATCTCTCCGATTTGGTCCTGCCGTACATACCTACACGTACGCTACGGTCACAAGACGCAGGCCTCCTTATTGTCCCTAGAATTTCTAAGCAAACAGCTGGAGGCAGGGCTTTCTCCTATGGAGCTCAATTTTTATGGAATGGTCTGTCTATCCATGTGAGAAATGCAGACTCGGTCTCAACCTTTAAGTTGTTACTGAAGACTCTCTTCAGTAGGTCCTATGATTGGCCCAGGGTTGCGAAGGTGAACGGCAAGGCACAGGAGTCATGGACGGCTCCCCTCTCTCCAGTGGTGTAAAGTACTCCCCGCACCAAACCAGTGGTGCGTGTCGCCAGCCCGGTGCACCCCGTGCCTGCTCCTCGCACCAAACCAGTGGTGCGTGTTTCCAGTCCGACACGGCCCGTGCCTGCTCCTCGCACCAGACCAGTGGTGCGTGTCCCCATCCCGGTACGGCTGGTGCCAGAGCAGTCCGCTCCACCGGTGCCTAGTCTAGCTCCGGTCAGCTGCTCCGCTCCAGTGCCAGAGCAGTCCGCTCAACTGGTGCCTAGTCCAGCTCCGGTCAGCTGCTCCACTCCAGTGCCAGAGCAGTCCGCTCCACCGGTGCCTAGTCCAGCTCCGGTTTGCTGCTCTAGTCCAGAGCCAGTGCAGTCCGCTCCACCGTGTTCCAGTTCAGCTCCGGTCAGCGGCTCCACTCCAGTGCCAGAGCAGTCCGCTCCACCGGTGCCTAGTCCGGGTCCGGTCGTGTACTCTTCCACACCAGGGTCCAGACAGGACTTGGTGCATTGCGGGAGGACTGCAGAGCCAGAACCAGACGTCGGCCCCTCTCCAGTGTCGGGGCCTCCCACACAAGGGTCCAGACAGGGCTTGGTGCATCGCGGGAGGATTGCCGGTCCAGGCCCAGACGTCAGCCCCTCTCCTGGGTCGGGGCCTCCCACACCAGGGTCCAGACAGGACTTGGTCCATCGTGGGAGGACTGAGAGGGGAAGCATCGCGCCGAGGTCCAGACCGGACCAGGTGTGCAACGGCGAGCCAGAAAAGAAGAGGCTAATACCTACGTTGCGCCCGAGGCCGGAGCCGCCACCGAGGCTGGATGCCCTCCCCTAATGAGTCTGGTTGGTGCGGCCGGAGTACGCACCTTTGGGGGGGGGTACTGTCACACCCTGACCTTGAGAGCCCGGTTTTCTCTAGTTGGTTTGGTCAGGGTGTGAATTCTATGTTATGTATTTCTATGTTGGCAGGGTGTGGTTCCTAATCAGAGGCAGCTGTCGATCGTTGTCTCTGATTGGGGATCATACTTAGGTAGCCATTTTGCCTACCGTTAGTTGTGGGATCTTGTTTCTGTTCAGGCTTTTTTGATGTGTAGCCTTTAGAACTTAACGTTACGTTGCTTTCGTTATTTTGTCAAGTGTTTATTATTTAATCAAACATGTACGCATACCACGCCGCACCTTGGTCTGATCCTCCTATCAACGAACGTGACAGAAACAATCAAGTTATTCACTCAACATTCTTCTCTCCAGATACACAAAGTGACATCACTTTAAGACTTCTGCAAGTGGTCCTCCCAAAACCAGTCTACAAGACAGTTAGGAAGACATTCTGACCCAGCTTCAATGTATGTAGTTCTGTCCTTGAGCTGTTCTTGTCTATTAATGTTCTGTATTATTTCCTGTTTTGTGTGGACCCCAGGAAGAGGAAAAGGAAGAGTAGCTGCTGCTTTTGCAACGGATCCTAATAAAATACCAAATAGCAAAAAATGAGATCAGAAAGTCCTTCATTGACTTACAGCCTGTCAGATTAAATAGTGGATTGGCATAGGGAGGTTGATGGGGAAATTAGATCATGGCATTTTGCAAACCTTTATGAAAAGGAACAGCACATAATTAGGTAGGTTTCCATCCAATTTGCGACAGATTTTTATGTGAATATTCTAAAATCTGCTTAAAACAATATGAGCATTTGCCCACCGGAGATGTTTCCAGCGAACTGACTTTTAAATCAAATCAAATTTTATTGGTCACATACACATATTTAGCAGATATTATTGCGGGTGTAGTGAAATGCTTGTGTTCTTAGCTCCAACAGTGCAGTAGTATCTAACAATTCACAACAATACACACAAATCTAAAAGTAAAAGAATGTAATTAATAAATATATAAATATTTGGATGAGCAATGTCGGAGTGGCATTGACAAGAATACAGTAGAATAGAATACAGTATATACAGTTGAAGTCGGAAGTTTACATAAACCTGAGCCAAATACATTTAAACTCAGTTTTTCACAATTCCTGACATTTAATCCTAGTAAACATTCCCTGTCTTAGGTCAGTTAGGATCACCACTTTATTTTAAGAATGTGAAATGTCAGAATAATAGTAGAGAGAATGATTTATTTCAGCTTTTATTTCTTTCATCACATTCCCAGTGGGTCAGAAGTGTACATACACAATTTAGTATTTGGTAGCATTGCCTTTAAATTGTTTAACTTGGGTCAAACGTTTCGGGTAGCCTTCCACAAGCTTCCCACAATAAGTTGGGTGAATTTTGGCCCATTCCTCCTGACAGAGCTGGTGTAACTGAGTCAGGTTTGTAGGCCTCCTTGCTCGCACACGCTTTTTCTTTTCTGCCTACAAATCTTCTATAGGATTGAGGTCAGGGCTTTGTGATGGCCACTCCAATACCTTGACTTTGTTGTCCTTAAGCCAATTTGCCACAACTTTGGAAGTATGGTTGGGGTCATTGTCCATTTGGAAGACCCATTTGCGACCAAGCTTTAACTTCCTGACTGATGTCTTGAGATGTTGCTTCAATATATCCAAATCATTTTCCTTCCTCATGATGCCATCTATTTTGTGAAGTGCACCAGTCCCTCCTGCAGCAAAGTACCCCCACAGCATGATGCTACCACCCCGTGATTCACGGTTGGGATGGTGTTCTTTGGCTTGCAAGCGTCCCCCTTTTTCCTCCAAACATAACGATGGTCATTATGGCCAAACGGTTCTATTTTGTTTCATACATTTTTGCAAACTGTAGTCTGGCTTTTCTATGGCGGTTTTGGAGCAGTGGCTTCTTCCTTGCTGAGCGGCCTTTCAGGTTATGTCGATATAGGACTCGTTTTACTGTGGATATAGATACTTTTGTACCTGTTTCCTCCAGAATCTTCACAAGGTCCTTTGATGTTTTTCTGGGATTGATTTGCACTTTTCGCACCAAAGTACGTTCATCTCTAGGAGACAGAACGCGTCTCCTTCCTGAGCGGTATGACGGCTGCGTGGTCCCATGGTGTTTATACTTGCATACTATTGTTTGTACAGATGAACGTGGTACCTTCAGGCATTTGAAAATTGCTCCCAAGGATGAACCAGACTTGTTTTTCTGAGGTCTTGGCTGATTTCTTTTGATTTTCCCATGATGTCAAGCAAAGAGGCACTGAGTTTGAAGGTAAGCCTTGAAATACATCCACAGGTACACCTCCAATTGACTCAAATGATGTCAATTAGCCTATCAGAAGCTTCTAAAGCCATGACATCATTTTCTGGAATTTTCCAAGCTGTTTAAAGGCATAGTCAACTTCTGACCCACTGGAATTGTGATACAGTGAATTATAAATGAAATAATCTGTCTGTAAACAATTGTTGGAACAATTACTTGTGTCACACACAAAGTAGATGTCCTAACCGACTTGCCAAAACTATAGTTTGTTAACAAGAAATTTGTGGAGTGGTTGAAAAATGAGTTTTAATAACTCCAACCTAAGTGTACATAAACTTCAGATTTCAACTCTACATATGAAATGAGTAAAGCAGTATGTAAACATGATTAAAGTGACTAGTGTTCCATTATTAAAGTGACCAGTGATTCCATGTCTATGTATATAGGGCAGCAGCCTCTAGGGTGCAGGGTTGAGTAACCGGGTGGTAGCCTGCTAGTGATGGCTATTTAACAGTCTGGCCTGAGATAGAAGCTGTTTTTCAGTCTCTCTGTCCCAGCTTTGATGCACCTGTACTGACCTCGCCTTCTGGATTATAGCGGGGTGAACAGGCCGTGGCTCGGATGGTTGATGTCCTTGATGATCTTTTTGGCCTTCCTGTGACATCGTGTGCTGTAGGTGTCATGGAGGGTGGGTAGTTTGCTCCCGGTGACGCGTTGGGCAGACCGCACCACCCTCTGGAGAGCCCTGCGGTTGCGGACGGTACAGTTGCTATACATCTGTGTGTGACTGTGTGTGCCTTAGGATATGTGGTTTCCAGTTTGCATAAAGTCCAATGTAGTTCCTTGAGGGCCGCGTGGTGTCGGCTTGAGGGGGAATATACACGGCTGGGACTATAACCGAAGAGAAATTCTCTTGGGAGGTAATACGGTCGGCATTTGATTGTGAGATATTCTGGGTCGGGTGAACAAAAGGACTTGAGTTCCTGTATGTTATCACGATCACACCACAAGTAGTTAAATCATGAAACATACACCACTGCCTTTCTTCTTCCCGGAGAGTTCTTTATTCCTGTCTGTGCGATGTACTGAGAACCCAGCTGGCTGTATGGACGGGGACAGCATATCCCGAGAGAGCCATGATTCTGTGAAACAGAGTATGTTACAGTCCCTGATGTCTCTCTGGAAGGAGATCCTCGCCCTGAGCTCGTCTACTTTATTGTCCAGGGACTGAACATTAGTGAGTAATATACTCGGAAGCGGTGGATGGTGTGCGCGCCTCCTGAATTGGACTAGAGGTCCACTCCGAATACCTCTTCTCCGCCGGCGGCGTTTTGGATCAGCCCCTGGGATAAGTTCAATTGCCCTGTGGGGTACGAACAAAGGATCCAATTTGGGAAAGTCGTATTCCTGGTCGTAATGCTGATGAGTTACCGCCGCTCTTTCCGGATTTAAGAAATAACACTCAAAAAAACAAAATACTGCAAAGTTGCTTAGTAGCCAGAAGCAGAGCTTCCATGTCTGTTGCTTAGTAGCCCGAAGCAGAGCTGCCATGTCTGTTGCTTAGGAGCTAGAAGCAGAGCTGCCATGTCTGTTGCTTAGTAGCCAGAAGCAGAGCTGCCATGTCTGTCACGCACAGTTTTTTTGCAGATAAAAGGTGGTGTGTGATGACATAGTGCACATAAAAAGTACTTTTGCAGTTAACTTCCGATGTACCAAAAAAAAAAAAAAACGCATTTTCAACTCTACTGATGGTTTTGTCACAAACTGTTGCGTTATATACATTTACATTTTAGTCATTTAGCAGACGCTCTTATCCAGAGCGACTTACAGTTAGTGAGAGACATTTTTATTTTATCGTACTGGCCCCCCGTGGGAATCTAACCCACAACCCTGGCATGGCAAATGCCATGCTCTACCAACTGAGCTACATCTGGGTTGGCGCCCCCCCCTTGGTTTGTGCTGTGGTGGAGACCTCTGTGGGCTATACTCGGCCTTGTCTCAGGATTGTAAGTTGGTGGTTGGGGATATCCCTCTAGTGGTGCGGGGGCTGTGCTTTGGCGGAGTGGGTGGGGTTATATCCTTCCTGTTTGGCCCTGTCCGGGGGTTTCTTCGGATGGGGCCACAGTGTCTCCGGACCGCTCCTGTCTCAGCCTCCAGTATTTATGCTGCAGTAGTTTATGTGTCGGGGGGCTGGGGTTAGTTGGTTATACCTGGAGTACTTCTCCTGTCTTATCCAGTGTCCTGTGTGAATTTAAGTATGCTCTCTCTAATTCTCTCGTTCTCTCTTTCTCTCTGAGAACCTGAGCCCTAGGACCATACGTCAGGACTACCGGGCATGATGACACCTTGCTGTCCCCAGTCCGCCTGGCCTTGCTGCTATTCCAGTTTCAACTGTTCTGCCTGCGGCTACGAAACCCCTACCTGTCCCAGACCTGCTGTTTTCAACTCTAAATGATCGGCTATGAAAAGCCAACTGAGAGACCTGAGCCCTAGGACCATACGTCGGGACTACCGGCCGTGGTGACTCCTTGCTGTCCCCAGTCCGCCTGGCCTTGCTGCTATTCCAGTTTAAACTGTTCTGCCTGCGGTTATGGAACCCCTACCTGTCCCAGACCTGCTGTTTTAAACTCTAATGATCGGCTATGAAAAGCCAACTGAGATTTATTCCTGATTATTATTTGACCATGCTTGTCACTTATGAACATTTTTGAACATCTTGGCATGGTTCTGTTATAATCTCCACCCGGCACAGCCAGAAGAGGACTGGCCACCCCTCATAGCCTGGTTCCTCTCTAGGTTTCTTCCTAGGTTTTGCCTTTCTAGGGAGTTTTTCCTAGCCACCGTGCTTCTACACCTGCATTACTAGCTGTTTGGGGTTTTAGGCTGGGTTTCTGTACAGCACTTCGAGATATTAGCTGATGTAAGAAGGGCTATATAAAATAAAATTGATTGATTGATTGATTGATCCCTGCCGGCCATTCCTTCCCCTACCCTGGACGACGCTGGGCCAATTTTGCGCCGCCCCATGGGTCTCCCGGTCGCGGCCGGCTATGACAGAGCCTGGATTCGAACCAGGATCTCTAGTGGCACAGCTAGCACTGCGATGCAGTGCCTTAGACCACTGCGCCACTCAGGAGACCTATATATAAAAAAAACGCATTTTCAACTCTACTGATGGTTTTGTCACAAACTGTTGCGTTAAATAGCGACTCTGGTCTTGGCACGTCCAACAGTTTACAGATAAAGTAGTAGACAATCTAAATTATGAGATTATTATGAGATTATTGTGGATAAGTGCGATGTTTGTATTTGTCAAATGGCAGCCAATCATCAATCATCATGTCACCAGAATAAGACCCTTAATATTTATTGGAAAGAAGCATCAAGCTCATTACCTTGCACATTCACCATCCTGTGAAATTCATAATAATTTATTTAAATTAAATCAGTAGCCTAATAAACGGCATGCTTTCCCGAGTGGTGGTGGTGACTTCAAGTTTACTTCGATATGATGGTTATTATATCAATATTTGCACATAAAGGAGATTCCACCGTCATTTCTCCCATAATTAATTTTAATGACACAAAATGATCCCACCGTGTCGAACGAATAAATTGTCTGTAGGCATTTATAAAATGTAATGTTTCCATCAGCCAGGTAATTCATCTGCATGAAATGGTTGGCTGGAAAACGTGGTTACTGTTGTTTAAATGAACCTAAACTGAATATAGGCATCAAACAGGGATTGGCTGTTGATTGATTGATTGATGTAAATGGCTATAAATATACAAAATGTGGTCCTTTGTAGCTCAATAGGTAGAGCATGGCGCTTGTAACGCCAAGGTAGTGGGTTCGATCCCCGGGACCACCCATACAAAAAAATGTATGCACACATGACTGTAAGTCGCTTTGGATAAAAGCGTCTGCTAAATGGCATATTATTATATTATAAAATAAATTGTGTGATGTCATTGTCAGTGTGCCTCCATGCTTTTGCAGAAGTCCTCATATTCTAAAATCAAATGAATTCTCTAACAGGTTGGGACCAACACGGTTGAGTACCTGCACCAGGCGGAGGTGATCAGACCCTACCCATTTGTGTTGGCTCTTATGGACTCACAGGTGTTTACAGTCATTAGTGGACCGGTACTCTGCTTGGGGCACTGGATGTGTGCTTCAAGTCCTTTATGTGTTTGTTATCAACTTTCCCTCTGTGCCCCAGCATGGGAATTCCTACAGACCACGGTGTATCAGCTGCCAGGAACAGAATCCCTCTCAGTAAGACTGTTGCGAGCATGTCTTTTTTTCCACTGAACAATAGTGCTCTTGTATGTAGTGTGAGAAGTGACAGGAGGAAGCACAGCCCTCCGGCTGATGTGTTCCTGTGAGTTAATAGATCAATGGATGGATGATCCATGAGTGTCTCATTCCAATGCTCTTAAGGCACAATTTACAGCTCTGTTAAATTGACTATGAGTTAATTGTTTTATGCATTTGTGCTGCTTGTTGCCTGCAGTCCAGTATGTGTCTTGTTTGCCTTTAGTTCTACTACTGAAGCGCGTTCTGGTACACTTTCATTCTAGCACAACAATTTATTTTAAATACAAAATATTACATTTTGGGGATTGTGAAAAGGGCTTTATGAATTAAATACAATTATTAAGCAATGAGTCATTAGTCCATGTACTTCAAATGTAATATTTTATGCTTGAACTCGACCCAAATGTAAACCATTATTGTATGGCAAAACAGCATTGTGTGTGTGTGTGTGTGTGTGTGTGTATGTGTGCTGTCACCTAAGTTAGCCGAAGTGTGTCAGTGAATGTGAATATCTATTGATTAGCTCTGGCACTGTCTGATAGACAGATCTGTGTTTAATACCACTTAAGACAGACAGTGTCACACGCATGCTTTGTTTTTCTCAGATTAAAATCTGAGTGTGCTCATCAAGTTTAACCGAGGCCTTAGTCTGATGTTTGGACTGTTTAGTTCATGAAATAATATCAATAAATTATAATAATCAATCCTATCTTATGAAATCTTATCTTGTGAAATAATACATATTTAGACAATAGGGCTTTGTTTCAATGTGCTATTAAAAAAAATATATATATATATATATTCTTGTACATTCTCTACTGTGATGTGTGTTCTGAAATGCAGACAATACAAATTAATGATTTGTAATTCAACATTGTATCTTGACTGTGTGTATGAAAGGGAGGGGATGGAATGGTAGAGAAGGCATAAATATGCAAAATTGAAATCAGGATGACACTGAAAATAACCCAAGGATTACATAAATAACCCAGCTTCTGGGTCAATCCCCCAACCCATTATGATGGGTTTATGTCACAACCCAACACACTGGGTTGTTTTAACCCAGTAATCTAGTCTAATTTACCCAGCAGCTGGGTCAAGCGCTCAACCCAAGGCGCTGGGTTAGAAGCACAACCTAACCCCACTGGGTTGAATTAACCCAATGCTGTGTTTGACCAATACTGACCCAGTCCTGGGTTGAATTAACCCAATGCTGTGTTTGACCAATACTGACCCAGTCCTGGGTTGAATTAACCCAATGCTGTGTTTGACCAATACTGACCCAGTCCTGGGTTGAATTAACCTAATGCTGTGTTTGACCAATACTGACCCAGTCCTGGGTTGAATTAACCCAATACTGTGTTTGACCAATACTGACCCAGTCCTGGGTTGAATTAACCCAATGCTGTGTTTGACCAATACTGACCCAGTCCTGGGTTGAATTAACCCAATGCTGTGTTTGACCAATACTGACCCAGTCCTGGGTTGAATTAACCCAATGCTGTGTTTGACCAATACTGACCCAGTCCTGGGTTGAATTAACCCAATACTGTGTTTGACCAATACTGACCCAGTCCTGGGATGTTGAAATTACACAAATTGGGTTATTTTTAACCCAGCATTTTATTTGAGTAACAATAATCCATTATGGATAAATAACATGAATTGCTATATTAGGCGTAACTCAATTTCTACCTTTTAAGATGCTAAAATATTAATTGTTTTCAGTAATTGTTTTGAGTATCCTGATTGTTTCAGTGCATGCATTCAACAAGCTTTGGGACGAAGGACTTCCACAGGGCCTCCATCTCCAAAGTTCACTCAAAAAAGGCAATAGTTCTGAACTGGGTTTGATTTAGTTTATGTTGTTTTAATTATTAAAAGAGTTAATTATCTTTTAAACTTCCATTGGTTAATCTATTACTTAATTATCGCTTGGCTCATGTAAATCATTCTGTAGTTAGACATACACATAGAGTTCACAGTTTTCTCATGTAAATGTTGTAACGACATAAAAAAGATTAAACAATTTATTTGAGAAATATCCAGTCTGCTATTTTCTTCAGTACCATGCTGATGATTTCAAGCTGTATTGGATTTATTTTGATCTGTTAAAGACATTGAATACATGCTGTTTAGTATATTTACTGCATTTAGTATGTTTCGTTTTTTTCTTCTCTTTGAAGTAAGTTCATTTAAAGTCATGTGATTTGGTTTACGTAGATACATTTCAATGTTGTTTAACACACAATAACCAAAAACCTGATCTAATTAGCATATTCATACTGAGTTTGCAGCAAACCGAATGTTCACCACAAGCTTCCCAGAATTGTTTGCCAGAAGTTCACAAGTTGCCCGCAAATTTACCGCAACAGTTTGCCACAAAACTAATTTGCATGTGAAAATTGGCCAAAGGTTTGCCACAACTGTTTGACAGAAGCCTGTTTTCTTTCGGTAAGGGAATGAACAATAAGGGTGGTATCTTAGATACTAATACTGAACAATACAAACTCCAACTAAGGAATGACTGTGAACAAAATCTACACCTCGGAGATTTCCGCCATTCCGCGGCGTTCACACACCAGTTGCGGACGTTCCTTTTTTCTTTGATACATTCTTCTGTCCTGATTGTTGGATGTTTATGAAGGTAAAATAGTGCCTTAAGTGAACAAGCATGTAAAATATGAGTTGCACCTGTATAATCAGTTTTGTGTGTGTGTGTGTGTGTGTGTGTGTGTGTGTGTGTGTGTGTGTGTGTGTGAGTGTGTGTGTGTGTGTGTGTGTGTGTGTGTGTGTGTGTGTGTGTGTGTGTGTGTGTGTGTGTGTGTGTATGTGTGTGTGTGTGTGTGTGTGTGTGTGTGTGTGTGTGTGTGTGTGTGTGTGTGTGTGTGTGTGTATGTGTGTGTGTGTGTGTGTGTGTGTGTGTGTGTGTGTGTGTGTGTGTGTGTGTGTGTGTGTGTGTGTGTGTGTGTGTGTGTGTGTATATATCAGTTACACACAACAAGTTGGTCGCATGGGGGAGAGGCGTTGTGCCGTAAAGTACTGCTTTATTTGTTTTTGATATGTAAATAATATATTCAATAAGATTTGCAAGCATGCAACTAAATTTGAGAATGAATGCAACTCACTTACTAAACTTGCGACGTGAATCTTCTTCTGTGAATCAAAACTACATTTGTCGATGTTGAATCTGTGCGCTCAGAGTTTTGGCACTAATTTAGTGACTAACCCCGGCCAAAAGTTTTGTAGTTGTGAAAAACAAATCTGAAAGCAAGAAGCAGAGAAATACACTAGCTCTGGTGGCCAGGGCTTTTTCTTCCGACCAATCAGTTGAGGTGTTGTCATTCTGGAATGCGCTTTCACGTTTCACAGGGTTCCCGACCTGGAAGCACACTTTCCACTGTTCTAAATATGGATAACATGTGTAAAAATTACTAGCTAGCTAAATGATTATCACAAAATTTGAAAGCTACAACAAGGTGTGAGGAAGATGAAGGGAATAATTCAAATGAGTGTTTTCTACGTAGCATAACCGCTACAAAGCTGATGCTCTTTTCTATTGACATTACGTCGCTGGTTAGCTAGCTAGCTAGCATTAGAGCTTCCTGGCTAGCCTGTATCTAGTGGTTCTTACAATAGGACTAGCTTCCTGGCTAGCCTGTATCTAGTGGTTCTTACAATAGGACTAGCTTCCTGGCTAGCCTGTATCTAGTGGTTCTTACAATAGGACTAGCTTCCTGGCTAGCCTGTATCTAGTGGTTCTTACATTGTGTAACAGAGCAAAAGGACTAGCTATGTACTTGTCATTTAGTTGAGACTAACATTAGTTTAGAAAACAGTTGTTTTGCTCTGTGTATATTTGGTGTGTAGTTGTTTGGCTTGAGATCTCTGCTCAAGTTGGCTAACGTTAGCTAGTGTAGTGTCGAGTCAATGTTGCTAATTATGCTGTAACAAAGGAGTCCGTTTATACTGAGCTTTGATCATAAGTTTTATTCATATCACAAGATTTCAGCATAAGTTTACAGATGTCATGATCACCCGGAGAGCAGTGTTTTCCAAATTACAATGTCCGCTCTAATGTTCTTTGTTTAAACCCAGTACTTATAATATTCTCCAAAATATGGGTGGCTCCCTCTACTGTCCAATCCCCTGTCTACAACACACACTCCCTCTCTTCTATGGGGCGTCACTCTAAAACAACTCCCTTTGAAACTAAATAAACATCCTCTCAGGTTCCACTTGAAAACATTAACAAAGTCATAATCTAAATTCACTACACTAGCTTGCTAATAATGTTTGAGGGGAACAGGATATCTCCCTGTAGAATCAAGACGAGGGGATTTGGGAAGAAGATTAGATGTGCAGTTTCTTCATTTGGCTGATGCAGTGCCCAGACGAGGTGAGAGGAAACTGCTACAGAGATAAAACAGGTGAGATCTCTCTTTGATTAGCTAGCTAGATGTCAATGTTGAACCAATCGCAGTGATATTCATTTTATTGGCTCGCTATATAAGCTGCTTTTCCTGAAATGTCTATCTGATTTAGCTAGCTTGTTGTTGTTGTTCTAGTATCCATTAAATGTTACATCCACAACATCAAGTAATAATAATATTATGCCATTTAGCAGACACTTTTATCCAAAGCGACTTACAGTCATGTGTGCATACATTTTTACGTATGGGTGGTCCCGGGATCGAACCCACTACCCTGCCGTTACAAGCGCCATGCTCTACCAGCTGAGCTACAGAGGACCACATCATGCATCTGAAGACTACAGAGGAGGAGAAAAGCCTGCTTTGGCTAGAACAACGTCAACTAGCTAGTTTTATAGTACATATTTTAACAGTACCTTATAGTTGTAGTATTTTAACAGTACATTGTAGTGGTAATATTTTAACAGTACATTGTAGTGGTAATATTTTAACCTTGAAGTCTCCCAGCATACAAAGGGTGCTGATGAGATCCAACTCCTCCTGAACCGGCAGGACAGTCTGAGATCAGCTGGAACATGCCCTGAAACAACACCAACAACCAATTAGACAGGCCCTGAAACACACAAGAACCAGTCAGACATGCCCTGAAAACACACAATAACCAATCAGACGCCCTGAAACAACAACAACCAATGACAGAACAGCTGGAGACACGCCCTGAAAAACACAACAACCAATCAGGTATGTCCTGAAAACACACGACAACCAATCCGACACGCTCTGAACACACAACAACCAATCAGACACGCACTGAAGGAAAAACAACCAATCAAATGTTACTAAAAAGTTATGTAATTAACAGAAATTAAATGAAAGTAAATGAAATCTATAAACCAGAGAGGTATAATTTTTTCCCAGAATACAACACACTTTACGGCAGCACTTATTAAATCATGTAGCTTTTCCACTCATTCTGAGCACGGATTTACTGCTTATTTACCAAGCAGCTATGGGCTACATCCCAAATAGCACCCTATTCCCTAGTGCACTGCTTTTGACCAGGGCCTTTAGGGGGTAGTGCACTTTATAGGGAATAGGGTACCATTTGGGACGGACACTGTGTGAGGGATCTGTTCTCATTTGATGTTCTTCATCTCATAATTACAGCAGCAGAAGACAGAATACACAACAACAACGTATGAAAATGATTTATTTAGAAAAACAAGCCCAGAGATGAAACCAACAGCTTATGAAGCATTTCTACTGACGAGAGGAGAGAGAGAGGAGAGATAGAGAGTGAGAGGGAGAGAGATAGAGAGGGAGAGAGAAGGATTGTGAGAGAAAGTGAGAGAGAGGGGGTGAGAGAGAGAGAGAGAGAGAGAGAGAGAGAGAGAGAGAGAGAGAGAGAGAGAGAGAGAGAGAGAGAGAGAGAGAGAGAGAGAGATGTTTCACGCTAACATGTGAGTACTTGATTACCGGAACACAGACATACAGTATATGCTACCAGAGGTTCAACAAGGGAAATACTTTTTGAAAGCTAGCTAACATTACAGTGCATTCGTAAACAGTATTCAGACCCCTTGACTTTTTCCACATTTTGTTACGTTACAGCCTTATTCTAAAATTGATTAAATTGATTTTTTCCCTCATCAATCTACACACAATAACCCATAATGAAAAGCAAAAACTGGTTTCTTTTTGAAAATGTATATTTATTTATTTTACAGCTGAAAGATCACATTTACATAAGTATTCAGACCCTTTGCTCAGTACTTTGTTGAAGCACCTTTGGCAGCGATTACAGCCTCGAGTCTCCTTGGGTATGACGCTACAAGCTTGGCACACCTGTATTTGGGGAGTTTCTCCCATTCTTCTCTGCAGATCCTCTCAAGCTCTGTCAGGTTGGATGGGGAGCGTCGCTGCACAGCTATTTTCAGGTCTCTCCAGAGATGTTCGATCGGGTTCAAGTCCGGGCTCTGGCTGGGCCACTCAAGGACATTCAGAGACTTGTCCCGAAGCCACTCCTGCACTGTCTTGGCTGTGTGCTTAGGGTTGTTGTCCTGTTGGAAGATGAACCTTCGCCCCAGTCTGAGGTCCTGAGCGCTTTGGAGCAGGTTTTGTTCAGGGATGTCTCTGTGCTTTGCTCCGTTCATCTTTGCATCGATCTCCCAGTCCCTGCCGCTGAAAAACATCCCCACAGCATGATGCTGCCACCACCATGCTTCACAGTAGGGATGGTGCCAGGTTTCTCCAGATGTGACACTTGGAATTCAGGCCAAATAGTTAAATCTTGGTTTCATCAGGCCAGAGAATCTTGTTTCTCATGGTCTGAGAGTCTTTAGGTGCCTTTTGGCAAACTCCAAGTGGGCTGTCATGTGCCTTTTTTTCTGAGGAGTGGCTTCCGTCTGGCCACTCTACCATAAAGGCCTGATTGGTGGAGTGCTGCAGAGATGGTTGTCCTTCTGGAAGGTTCTCCATCTCCACAGAGGAACTCTGGAGCTCTGTCAGAGTGACCATCAGGTTCTTGGTCACCTCCCTGACCAAGGCCCTTCTCCCCCGATTGCTCAATTTGGCCGGGCGGCCAGCTCTAGGAAGAGTCTTGGTGGTTCCAAACTTCTTAAATGTAAGAATGATGGAGGCCACTGTGTTCTTGGGGACCTTCAAAGCTGCAGACATTTTTGGTACCCTTCCCCAGATCTGTACCTCAACACAACCCTGTCCCGGAGCTTTACGGACAATTCCTTCGATATCGTGGCTTGGTTTTTGCTCTGACATGCACTGTCAACTGTGGGACCTTATATAAACAGATGTGTGCCTTTCCAAATCATGTCCAATCAATTGAATTTACCACAGGTGGACTACAATCAAGTTGTAGAAACATCTCAAGGATGATCAATGGAAACAGGATGCACCTGAGCTCAATTTCAAGCCTCACAGCAAAGGGTCTGAATACTTATGTCAATAAGGTATTTCTGTTTTTTATTTTAAATAAATATGCAAACATTCTAAAAACCTGTTTTCACTTTGTCATTATGGGGTATCGTGTGTAGATTGAAGAGGATTATTATTTTTTAAATCCATTTTAGAATAAGGCTGTAACGTAACAAAATGTGGAAAAAGGGAAGGGGTCTGAATACTTGCACTGTATATAAAAAAAAAAAAAGTGTTAGCTGCAACCATTTGCTAACATTAGCTAATAGTCTGAGAAGGTAGTGTGTGGCGAACGTAAGTGTCTGTTTCGAGTCTAAACTGCCTCTACAAATAATAATGTGGCCATGTAGGCCTCTTCCCCCACATCTATTACATTTAGTAGGAATAGCAAAGTCATTTGCAGTTTAGAGGAGAGGGGGGAAGAAGAGGGGAGGAGGAGAGAGGGAGAGAGGAGGAGAGAGGAGGAGGAAAGGGAGAGAGGGAGAGAGGAGGAGAGAGGAGGAGAGAGGGAGAGAGGAGGAGAGGGGGAGAGAGGAGGAGAGAGGGAGAGAGGAGGAGAGAGGAGGAGAGAGGAGGAGAGAGGGAGAGAGGAGGAGAGAGGAGGAGAGAGGAGGAGAGAGGGAGAGAGGGAGAGAGGAGGAGAGTAGGAGAGAGATGGATACGGAGAGAAGATTGGAACTGTGTGATAGAGGGAGTAGAGGAGGTATAGAAGAGGAGGATGTGGGTTGAAGATACAGAAAGAGAGAGAGAGAGAGAGAGAGAGAGAGAGAGAGAGAGAGAGAGGAGAGAGAGAGAGAGAGAGAGAGAGAGAGAGAGAGAGAGAGAGAGAGAGAGGGGAGAAAAGGAGCCAGGAACCTGGAGTGGCTTGATGGATCTCATTTCACAGGCAGAAATATACAGAGAAAGAGAGAGAGTGCATAGATTAGCATTTCACAAGCAGATGATATCCTCTTACACATTTATAGCTTGCAAATACACTCACACACACACACAGAGAAATCCATGGATATACACTGACTCACACAGACACTCTATAGGAACATCAGCCAAACATCCTGTGTCTTGTTTCAACAGATAAGAGAAGTGCTAATTTAGCCTGACACTTCTCCCTCTCTTTTAACTCACTCTCTTCCCCATGCCACTCCACTCCTCTCCCTCCTTTATCTCTCTCCTTTCTCTCAACTCCTCCCTCCCTCTCTCTCTCTCTCTCTCTACTCCTCTCTCTCTCTCTCTCTCTC
>NW_028166228.1:7500-16902 GCF_964263955.1 Coregonus lavaretus | reverse complement strand
GATCAGATTAATTGAAATTAATTGCAAAGTCCCTCTTTGCCATGAAAATGAACTTAATCCCCAAAAAACATTTCCACTGCATTTCAGCCCTGCCACAAAAGGACCAGCTGACATCATGTCAGTGATTCTCTCGTTAACACAGGTGAGAGTGTTGACGAGGACAAGGCTGGAGATCACTCTGTCATGCTGATTGAGTTAGAATAACAGACTGGAAGCTTTAAAAGGAGGGTGGTGCTTGAAATCATTGTTCTTCCTCTGTTAACCATGGTTACCTGCAAGGGAACACGTGCCGTCATCATTGCTTTGCACAAAAAGGGCTTCACAGGCAAGGATATTGCTGCTAGTAAGATTGCCCTTAAATCAACAATTTATCGGATCATCAAGAACTTCAAGGAGAGAGAGGTTCAATTGTTGTGAAGAAGGCTTCAGGGCGCCCAAGAAAGTCCAGCAAGTGTCAGGACCGTCTCCTAAAGTTGATTCACCTGCCGGATCGAGGCACCACCAGTGCAGAGCTTGCTCAGGAATGGCAGCAGGCAGGTGTGAGTGCATCTGCACGCACAGTGAGTCGAAGACTTTTGGAGGATGGCCTGGTGTCAAGAAGGGCAGCGAGGAAGCCACTTCTCTCCAGGAAAAACATCAGGGACAGACTGATATTCTGCAAAAGGTACAGGGATTGGACTGCTGAGGACTGGGGTAAAGTCATTTTCTCTGAATCCCCTTTCCGATTGTTTGGGGCATCCTGAAAAAAGCTTGTCCGGAGAAGACAAGGTGAGAGCTACCATCAGTCCTGTGTCATGCCAACAGTAAAGCATCCTGAGACCATTCATGTGTGGGGTTGCTTCTCAGCCAAGGGAGTGGGCTCACTCACAATTTTGCCTAAGAACACAGACATGAATAAAGAATGGTACCAACACATCCTCTGAGAGCAACTTCTCCCAACCATCCAAGAACAGTTTGGTGACGAACAATGCCTTTTCCAGCATGATGGAGCACCTTGCCATAAGGCAAAGTGATAACTAAGTGGCTCGGGGAACAAAACATCGAAATTTTGGGTCCATGGCCAGGAAACTCCCCAGACCTTAATCAAATTGAGAACTTGTGGTCAATCCTCAAGAGGTGGGGTGGACAAACAAAAACCCCACAAATTCTGACAAACTCCAAGCATTGATTATGCAAGAATGGGCTGCCATCAGTCAGGATGTGGCCCAGAAGTTAATTGACAGCATGCCAGGGCGGATTGCAGAGGTCTTGAAAAAGAAGGGTCAACACTGCAAATATTGACTCTTTGCATAAACTTAATGTAATTGTCAATAAAAGCCTTTGACACTTATGGAATGCTTGTAATTATACTTCAGTATACCATAGTAACATCTGACAAAAATATCTAAAAACACTGAAGCAGCAAACTTTGTGAAGACCAATACTTGTGTCATTCTCAACTTTTGGCCACGACTGTAGGTCCCCATCAGACCACACTGCTCCACCTGCACCTCTCTCCTATGACCAACAGAGGGTGCTGGTTCACCTATAGGTTTATCTAAATCTGAGCCAGAGGTGCCACTCAATACATTGTTTCAATGGAGCATGTAAATGAAGTCACCCCCATAGAGATCCTATTAAATTACTAGAAGGGCTACAGTATGTCCTAAACCCTCAAAGTTCCAGAACATGGTGAAAATGGCAGCCATTTTGGTCAGGGAGGAATCCAAACCTGTCTAATTTCCTGATTTGACTAATGCAGGAAAATAAAAGTAAGGTTTGTGATGTCAGAAATGGTGTAATATAATTATAGTCAACCTAAAATGTTGTCATATTATAAATATAGCTTATACAGGTTTTATGACAATTTTCTGTATAAATACCCTCTAAAATATATGTAAAAAGACCATACATTTTTTTAAATGTTTGTTTTCTTGGAAAGCAGTGAGTGCTATTATATGATACAATATCAGTACTTGCATTTGCAACTTGTCTAAGGCTGTGGAATGACTGCAGTGTTTGAATGGAATGTTGGCATATTGGCAGTTAATTTGATCAATTTATGGAATCATTCCTCTAAAACTGTCTGGCTGGCTAACTAACAAACATACAGTGCAGACACATTCTTCTAATTAATTGTTGTGCACAATATTTTATCACAGCACTGGCAAACCATGGTTGACCAATTCCCTGACCAAAATGGCTGACCTTTTATACTAACATAAGAGGCTTAATGTCCATTCTAGTATTCTTAATTCTATGGTCACCCCACCCTCTCTCCTCACAGAGGATGGGAAACCCTCTGCTGTGTACTGTAGGCGTCAGCTTGCTTGTGTAGACTTACTCATCATTCTGATTCTAATGCATTTCTCGTCCTATTCCAGTGACCGACCGAACAGAACCAGTCAATACGACTACGACGAGGACCGTGACAACGACAACGGTTGCTATGACAACCAAAGGTAGTAGCGATGCTGCGCCGCCACGTGACAAATGAAAGGGAATTAACTCCAGCTAATGTACACCAAACAGATATATCTGTTATTATAATATTGGCTTATTATTCACAAATATTCCATTTTATAGATTAAAGCCATTGTGCAACAGCGACGCGCAGTAACACATTTTTCTAATAAACCTCTCCATGAAGAACGTAGCCCTCTGTGTTTCCTCCTCCAGAGCGGCCCGTCATCCGCGTGGTGAACGGTAATAGCAGCTGCCAGGGCCGCGTAGAGGTGTTCTACAACAACCTCTGGGGCACGGTGTGTGACGACGACTGGGAGCTGCCCAACGCCCAGGTGGTGTGTAGGCAGCTTGGCTGTGGTCCCGCCATCGCTGCCAAGATCCTGGCCTTCTTCGGCTACGGCTCGGGTCCCATCCTGCTGGACAACGTGGACTGTGAGGGCAGTGAAACAAATCTGGAGAATTGTTTCAACCTCGGCTGGGGACAGCACAACTGTGGACACCATGAAGACGCTGGAGTCATCTGTGCACGTAAGACTGACTGGGACTATGCTAATATAACTTATTTGTCCGATGTGAATCGGATATTCATCTTTTGATCTGCTGCAGGCAGGACTGCTACAGTAGACTGAGTAATGTTGTCCACCAGCCGTCTGTCTCGAACCGTCTGGTTTCACAGCGCCTCAGAATGGAGCATTAAATTCAATTGAATGGAAGCCTCTGACAGGAGCAGACGAAAGCAACCGCTGGTTTTAATTGGCTGATCTCTGTCCATCACCATCTAGCATAACCCTTGACCTCGCCGTACATTGTGGGCTTCAAAGTGCAACCAGCGCAAGTGATTTAAAGTTTGGAAAATCTCAAAGTACTTAGAAATAGTTTTCACATAAACTGTACATGCCCAAACTCAATTGGGCTTTGCAAAAAACATAATGGTCCATGTGATAGAACATTTATTTTGATTGGCGTTTTTCGCCATTCAAAGTCCCATCTAATACAGTGAGGGAAAAAAGTATTTGATCCCCTGCTGATTTTGTACGTTTGCCCACTGACAAAGACATGATCAGTCTATAATTTTAATGGTAGGTTTATTTGAACAGTGAGAGACAGAATAACGACAAAGAAATCCAGAAAAATGCATGTCAAAAATGTTATAAATTGATTTGCATTTTAATGAGGGAAATAAGTATTTGACCCCCTCTGCAAAACATGACTTAGTACTTGGTGGCAAAACCCTTGTTGGAAATCACAGAGGTCAGACATTTCTTGTAGTTGGCCACCAGGTTTGCACACATCTCAGGAGGGATTTTGTCCCACTCCTCTTTGCAGATCTTCTCCAAGTCATTAAGGTTTCGAGGCTGACGTTTGGCAACTCGAACCTTCAGCTCCCTCCACATATTTTCTATGGGATTAAGGTCTGGAGACTGGCTAGGCCACTCCAGGACCTTAATGTGCTTCTTCTTGAGCCACTCCTTTGTTGCCTTGGCCGTGTGTTTTGGGTCATTGTCATGCTGGAATACCCATCCACAACCCATTTTCAATGCCCTGTCTGAGGGAAGGAGGTTCTCACCCAAGATTTGACGGCACATGGCCCCGTCCATCGTCCCTTTGATGCGGTGAAGTTGTCCTGTCCCCTTAGCAGAAAAACACCCCCAAAGCATAATGTTTGACGGTGAGGATGGTGTTCTTGGGGTCATAGGCAGCATTCCTCCTCCTCCAAACACTGCGAGTTGAGTTGATGCCAAAGAGCTCGATTTTGGTCTCATCTGACCACAACACTTTCACTCAGTTCTCCTCTGAATAATTCAGATGTTCATTGGCAAACTTCAGACAGCCCTGTATATGTGCTTTCTTGAGCAGGGGGACCTTGCGGGTGCTGCAGGATTTCAGTCCTTCATGGCGTAGTGTGTTACCAATTGTTTTCTTGGTGACTATGGTCCCAGCTGCCTTGAGATCATTGACAAGATCCTCCCGTGTAGTTCTGGGCTGATTCCTCACCGTTCTCATGATCATTGGAACTCCACGAGGTGAGATCTTGCATGGAGCCCCAGGCCGAGGGAGATTGACAGTTCTTTTGTGTTTCTTCCATTTGCGAATAATCGCACCAACTGTTGTCACCTTCTCACCAAGCTGCTTGGCGATGGTCTTGTAGCCCATTCCAGCCTTGCATAGGTCTACAATCTTGTCCCTGACATCCTTTGAGAGCTCTTTGGTCTTGGCCATGGTGGAGAGTTTGGAATCTGATTGATTGCTTCTGTGGACAGGTGTATTTTATACAGGTAACAAGCTGAGATTAGGAGCACTCCCTTTAAGAGTGTGCTCCTAATCTCAGCTCGTTACCTGTATAAAAGACACCTGGGAGCCAGAAATCTTTCTGATTGAGAGGGGGTCAAATACTTATTTCCCTTATTAAAATGCAAATCAATTTATAACATTTTTGACATGCGTTTCTCTGGATTTTGAGGGCCGGCATTATGTCCTCACTTGTCAGCATTTTCCTTGGTTGATTATTCTGGTACAGGTCAAAATCTAACGTTCTATAGAATCCTGGAACCACAAACACAGGCAGACAGTCATATTTAACAGTTCTTTAATATTCCCCTTTTAGTTAAAAGGGGGTAAGTTACGCAATATTAAAACCAAAACACACAAGGACAGGCCCAGGCAGACATTCACACCAGAGTTCATCTTTGGTTGGGGGCCAGCCTGGTCCAAGAGCGGTAGTCGTCGTGGACTCATTTTAGTCATTTAGCAGACACTCTTATCCAGAGCAATTAGGGTTAAGTGCCTTGCTCAAGGACACAGACAGATTTTTCACCTAGTCAGCTCAGGGATTCGAACCAGCGACCTTCCGGTTACTGGCCCAATGCTTTTAACCGCTAGGCTACCTGACCGCGTCCTTGCAGTGGAGAGAGAGAAGCTGAATCGATCAGTCATTTGACAACATAGCATTACTTCACTTAGAGCATTACCCCACCTCTTTAAGGAACACCTGGGATAGGATAAAGTAATCCTTCTACCCCCCCCAAAAAAAAAAATTTGTAAAGTGGTTATCCCACTGGCTATAGGGTGAATGCACCAATTTGTGAGTCGCTCTGGATAAGAGCGTCTGCTAAATGACTAAAATGTAAATGTAAATGTAAAATGTAGAGAGGCGGATTACATTTACATTACATTTTAGTCATTTAGCAGACGCTCTTATCCAGAGCGACTTACAGTTAGTGTATACATTATTTTATATTTTTCATACTGGCCCCCAGGTAAACGGATGAGGTCATTCGTTTACCGAGCAGGGTAGCGGTCTCTCCCGGGAGCAGGGTAGCGGTCTCTCCCGGGAGCAGGGTAGCGGTCTCTCCCGGGAGCAGGGTAGCGGTCTCTCCCGGGAGCAGGGTAGCGGTCTCTCCCGGGAGCAGCTCCTCTTTCCCCAGGCATTGTCAGCAGCGGTCTGGGCGAGGCCTGCGTTCCGTTGTTTGCCTGTTCAATGTCATTTGGATCAGCCTTTATGCAGGTGGCAGCTCATTAGCCCCATGCTGTCCAGTGTCCAGGTGCGCCGGCCTGGTACCAAACCAGACAGCTAGTGGACTCATTCCCTCATTCACTCAACAAGACAAACACTCAAAAAAGGGCTATGAAGTTCAAGTAAAATAATATAGAACGTTTTACTAAATAATATACTGAAGTAGTGATAAATATAAAGGAGAAGCAGGAATAAATAAGACTCTTCTAATATGTAAATAAAAACAAAGAAAATTAGGCTATGGAACATGTGACACCTGTACACACACACACACACACACACACACATTCTCTGTAGTCATCGCTCTCAGGCACACACACTGTCACCCCATAGTCACCCTTCCCACAGTCATCCCTCTCTCCTCTCCTCCTCCCTGCTGAGCTGAGTGTTGGTCTCTAAGGAGCAGGCCCCACCCCCCGCCTGGCAGGCCCAGAGTGCATAAAATATAGAATGGAGAAGTCAAGGGTGATAAGCCTCACTGGGGTAATCAGCCTCACTGGTGGTGATCAGCCTCACTGGTGGTGATCAGCCTCACTGGGGTGATCAGCCTCACTGGGGTAATCAGCCTCTCTGGGGTAATCAGCCTCTCTGGGGCAATCAGCCTCTCTGGGGTAATCAGCCTCTCTGGAAGCCTGCAGGCTAAACCTCCATTCTTTAAGGCTAAATAAGACACAGTAGAGAAAGACAATAAAAAGAGGGAAAGACGTCCTTCCTGTTACTAAGGTCTACATCAAATCAGGGTTAGCAGAGCTGACCAGGTGAACCTTCCTTCCTGTTACTAAGGTCTACATCAAATCAGGGTTAGCAGAGCGGACCAGGTGAACCTTCCTTCCTGTTACTAAGGTCTACATCAAATCAGGGTTAGCAGAGCGGACCAGGTGAACCTTCCTTCCTGTTACTAAGGTCTACATCAAATCAGGGTTAGCAGAGCGGACCAGGTGAACCTTCCTTCCTGTTACTAAGGTCTACATCAAATCAGGGTTAGCAGAGCGGACCAGGTGAACCTTCCTTCCTGTTACTAAGGTCTACATCAAATCAGGGTTAGCAGAGCTGACCAGGTGAACCTTCCTTCCTGTTACTAAGGTCTACATCAAATCAGGGTTAGCAGAGCGGACCAGGTGAACCTTCCTTCTTGTTGCTAAAGTCTACATCAAATCAGGGTTAGCAGAGCGGACCAGGTGAACCTTCCTTCTTGTTGCTAAAGTCTACATCAAATCAGGGTTAGCAGAGCGGACCAGGTGAACCTTCCTTCTTGTTGCTAAAGTCTACATCAAATCAGGGTTAGCAGAGCGGACCAGGTGAACCTTCCTTCTTGTTGCTAAAGTCTACATCAAATCAGGGTTAGCAGAGCGGACCAGGTGAACCTTCCTTCTTGTTGCTAAAGTCTACATCAAATCAGGGTTAGCAGAGCGGACCAGGTGAACCTTCCTTCTTGTTGCTAAAGTCTACATCAAATCAGGGTTAGCAGAGCGGACCAGGTGAACCTTCCTTCTTGTTGCTAAAGTCTACATCAAATCAGGGTTAGCAGAGCGGACCAGGTGAACCTTCCTTCTTGTTGCTAAAGTCTACATCAAATCAGGGTTAGCAGAGCGGACCAGGTGAACCTTCCTTCTTGTTGCTAAAGTCTACATCAAATCAGGGTTAGCAGAGCGGACCAGGTGAACCTTCCTTCTTGTTGCTAAAGTCTACATCAAATCAGGGTTAGCAGAGCGGACCAGGTGAACCTTCCTTCCTGTTACTAAAGTCTACATCAAATCAGGGTTAGCAGAGCGGACCAGGTGAACCTTCCTTCTTGTTACTAAGGTCTACATCAAATCAGGGTTAGCAGAGCGGACCAGGTGAACCTTCCTTCTTGTTGCTAAAGTCTACATCAAATCAGGGTTAGCAGAGCGGACCAGGTGAACCTTCCTTCCTGTTACTAAAGTCTACATCAAATCAGGGTTAGCAGAGCGGACCAGGTGAACCTTCCTTCCTGTTACTAAAGTCTACATCAAATCAGGGTTAGCAGAGCGGACCAGGTGAACCTTCCTTCTTGTTGCTAAAGTCTACATCAAATCAGGGTTAGCAGAGCGGACCAGGTGAACCATCCTTCCTGTTACTAAAGTCTACATCAAATCAGGGTTAGCAGAGCGGACCAGGTGAACCATCCTTCCTGTTACTAAAGTCTACATCAAATCAGGGTTAGCAGAGCGGACCAGGTGAACCTTCCTTCTTGTTGCTAAAGTCTACATCAAATCAGGGTTAGCAGAGCGGACCAGGTGAACCATCCTCCCTGTTACTAAAGTCTACATCAAATCAGGGTTAGCAGAGCGGACCAGGTGAACCTCAGTAAACCTCTGATTTCTGACTGAGATGATAAGGGCATCACAAATTTGACTTCTAGAGTAGTTTTCTTCCGATCTAACTGATTAACTGATCAATGGATTAACTCCGTACAACGTTTTGAGTGCTCTGGTCTAGACTGTTCTGATGATAGAACTGTATCAACAGTTGTTCTCAAGTAGATGACCACTCCCTAAGGAAACATACACAGCAGATAGAAACCTCATACCGCCTCCCTCTTCTTCTCCAGCCTTTCAGCCTGTTCAAACTGGAAGAGAGTTCATCATGACTGAAAGAATACCCACCACTAGACCACCAAGTGACGGTAAGTCTGCTGCCTGTTCAGGTTTAGCTACACGTTCTGGGTTCAAGTAAAGGTCAAAAGTCAACACACATTCACAGCATCACTTTTCCAGAGGCCGTCTTCCGTAATGCATCATATTTCAATCATGTCTTAGGAGTGTGTGGTATGTGTTAAATGTTCTTTTGCTCCAGTATATGTGACTGTTTCTACCCCCTCTCTCTCTCTAGGCATGGTGAGGTTGGCGGGCGGGCAGCACCACTGCGAGGGCCGGGTGGAGGTGTTCTCCGGGTCGAAATGGGGTACGGTGTGTGACGACGCCTGGGACATGCCAGATGCCCAGGTGGTGTGTCGCCAGCTGGGCTGCGGTCCGGCTGCTGTGGCCCGCGGGGAGGCCTTCTTTGGCCGCGGCACCGGCACCATCCTCCTGGACAACCTGAAGTGCAGCGGCTCCGAGGCCTCGCTCCAGCAGTGCTCCCACATATCCTGGGATGTGCACAACTGTGACCACTCTGAAGACGCCGGCGTCACGTGCTCACTGTCGTGATTCCAGCAGCGATTCGCCGCCAGGGAGCCACCAAATGACTCCCACCTCCACTGCCAACCAATAGGACGGGCGCCTTGGTGGGCATAACCCGGGACTTGTAAACAGGATGTAAATAACAGCTCACCCCCAATGCCCAACGGAAGGAAGACAACAACAACAAGAAAACAAACTAACATATGACAATATATGATGAAATATTATGATTATCTATTCCTATTAAGCCCTTTATAAATATAGAAATAAAAATATATGATATAAAATACGCTGTACACA
>NW_028166228.1:0-2500 GCF_964263955.1 Coregonus lavaretus | reverse complement strand
TGATGATATTGACTACTCAATGTATAAACACTAGCTGAGATAGTGGATGATATGATCTGGCCAGGTCAGTATGGGGTAGCTGTCCCTGGCCTGTGATGTATGTCCACCCTTATCCTGACCAAAGAAACATGAACGTCTATTACTGTACCATCTACCCAACACAGGAGATTGGTGGCACCTTAACTGGGGAGGACTGGCTCCTGGTAATGGCTGGTGCGGAAATAAGTGGAATGGTGTCAAATACATCAAAACACATGGTTTCCATGGTTTCAATGTGTTTGATGCCTTTCCATTTGCTCCTTCCAGCCATTGTTATGAGCCGTCCTCCCCTCAGCAGCCTCCACTGATACCCAACAGCATATTGGGTCTCTACAGACAGAATAAGCGTGATCAGCCCAGCAGCCGGGCATCAAAGCACAACTGTTACATCGATAGAATAGAGAGTGAAGAGAGCCCAGCAGGCTATTCACCTTATCGAGTAGACAACCCAATAGAGATGGACTATATCCACCTCTGAGAAACTGCTCTGTCACAGCCTACTAGTCCATAGAGAGCATGGCATAATTGCCTTGAACAGGGCGCTCTGATGTTGAACGGTAGTTTGCCGATAAGGACTTACTGTAGTACCCTGTAATAACACAGACACAGTCCATAGAAGATGGCTGTAGTATTAGTCAGCCAGTCAGTATGTAATGTAAATGAATCATGTTCTCCAGGGTTAGAGTCCGTATGTAATGTAAATGAATCATGTTCTCCAGGGTTAGGGTTAGGGTCAGTATGTAATGTAAATGAATCATGTTCTCCAGGGTTAGAGTCAGTATGTAATGTAAATGAATCATGTTCTCCAGGGTTAAGGTCAAAATGTAATGTAAATGAATCGTGTTCTCCAGGGTTAGAGTCAGTATGTAATGTAAATGAATCATGTTCTCCAGGGTTAGGGTTAAGGTCAAAATGTAATGTAAATGGATCGTGTTCTCCAGGGTTAGAGTCAGTATGTAATGTAAATGGATCATGTTCTCCAGGGTTAGGGTTAAGGTCAGTATGTCATGTAAATGGATCATGTTCTCCAGGGTTAGAGTCAGTATGTAATGTAAATGAATCGTGTTCTCCAGGGTTAGAGTCAGTATGTATTGTAAATGAATCATGTTCTCCAGGGTTAGGGTTAAGGTCAGTATGTATTGTAAATGAATCATGCTCTGCAGGATAGCAGGCCAATATGGTGTAATTGTAGACTGCAACCGGGGCGTTTCTTGATGTGGGCGTTCCTTGATATCAGGAAACGCCCATTGGTGCCTGCCATTGGTCAGTCCATTGATACCTGCCGTTGGTCAGTTCCAGTGCTATGAGACTGATGGTTTCTCGACAAAGATGATTTGTTTACATAGCAGGTTAGGATAACTAACGTGGAAGGCTAGGATAATTAACGTGGCAGGTTAGGTGAATTAGCGTGGCAGGTTAGGAGAATGAGGTTAAGGTTAGGAAAAGGGTTAGGGTTAGGTTTAGCTACAATGGTACAGTTGTCAACAACCGTTGTCCCTGACGCGAAAAAAACGTCCACAGACCAATGTCGAGCATTAATGGGAGTAACTTGACATCAAGAAGTGCCGATATCAGAAAACGCCCCTAATTGCGGTCTGCAATGATACCCTTCTGTAGCACAGCATTTCTCAAACGCGGTCCTGGGTTTTTGCCCTAGCACTACACAGCTGATTCAAATTAATGACAGCTTGATGATGAGTTGGATATTTGAATCAGCTGTGTAGTGCTAGGGCAAAAACCAAAACGTTCACCCAGGACAGAGTTTTGGGAAACCCTGGTCTGTGACGCGTACTGAGTATACGAAGAGGCAGGACGCAGACGCAGGAATTAACAAGGTCAAGGTTTACTAAACAATGAGAAAGAGAATAACAAAGATAGAGTAAATGACAGGAAGCTAAACAATCACACACAACGTCATCCAGAACAGTCCAGGGCTAAATAGGGGTGGTGATGAGATGATTACATTTGACATTTTAGTCATTTAGCAGACGCTCTTATCCAGAGCGACTTACAGTTAGTGAGTGCATACATTTTCATACTTTTTTTCATACCAAAAATGATGATGAGGTGCAGGTGCGCTGGAGGTGATTAGGGTGCGTTGGGTTTCCATTCCGGTGTTGCCGAGGTGGTGCGCTCAGACCGGTGGCTCAGTAAACCGGCGAATCAGAGCGCCGGAGGGGAGCAACGGGAGGAGACGTGACAGGGTCTAGCAGGCTGCTTCAGGACCAGAGGGGGCTTTGGCTCCACCCTCTAAATTATGTCTGACGACTCACACTAAATTCTTCCGCTGCTCTGTTGTTCGCTACATACTTTAGTCTGAGACATCATTGAAGTCGTTTGTGGTGACGAGGCATGAGGGTTGTTGTAAAAAAACAAAGTCATCAGCGATTGGATCATCTCTAATCAATCAGAGAATCAAAGCCAACGACGAATTTTCAAACCGCCGCATGTGTTGGCATTC
>NW_028166229.1:7500-11339 GCF_964263955.1 Coregonus lavaretus | reverse complement strand
CTCTCTTTCTCTCTCTCTCTCTCTCTCTCTCTCTTGCTTTCTGTTTCTCTCTCTCTCTCTCTCTCTCTCTCTCTCTCTCTCTCTCTCTCTCTCTCTCCTCTCTCTCTCTCTCTCTCTCTCTCTCTCTCTCTTGCTTTCTGTTTCTCTCTCTCTTGCTTTCTGTTTCTCTCTCTCTCTCTCTCTCTCTCTCTTCTCTCTCTCTCTCTCTCTCTCTCTCTTCTCTCTCTCTCTCTCTCTCTCTCTCTCTCTCTCTCTCTCTCTCTTTCTACCTTTACTCTCTTTCACTCTATCCATCTGTGATGACACCTTTACTCACTACATGTCCATAGCTCACATTCACTATATCCAAATATAATTTGTTCTCAAAGACTTACTTGGCACAGATTCAATAACATAAGTGTTTCTCTCTCTCACAGGGCTTCTCAACAACAACAAACTCAGAACTTGACTTCCTCCCCTTTAAGGGTTAATAGGTTAATGTACAGTGAGGGGAAAAAGTATTTGATCCCCTGCTGATTTTATACGTTTGCCCACTGACAAAGAAATGATCAGTCTATAATTTTAATGGTAGGTTTATTTGAACAGTCAAAGACAGAATAACAAAAAAAAAATCCAGAAAAACGCATGTCAAAAATGTTATAAATTGATTTGCATTTTAATGAGGGAAATAAGTATTTGACCCCCTCTCAATCAGAAAGATTTCTGGCTCCCAGGTGTCTTTTATACAGGTAACGAGCTGAGATTAGGGGCACACTCTTAAAGGGAGTGCTCCTAATCTCAGCTTGTTACCTGTATAAAAGACACCTGTCCACAGAAGCAATCAATCAATCAGATTCCAAACTCTCCACCATGGCCAAGACCAAAGAGCTCTCCAAGGATGTCAGGGACAAGATTGTAGACCTACACAAGGCAGGAATGGGCTACAAGACCATCGCCAAGCAGCTTGGTGAGAAGGTGACAACAGTTGGTGCGATTATTCGCAAATGGAAGAAACACAAAAGACCTGTCAATCTCCCTCGGCCTGGGGCTCCATGCAAGATCTCACCTCGTGGAGTTGCAATGATCATGAGAACGTTGAGGAATCAGCCCAGAACTACACGGGAGGATCTTGTCAATGATCTCAAGGCAGCCTCGAAACCTTAATGACTTGGAGAAGATCTGCAAAGAGGAGTGGGACAAAATCTCTCCTGAGATGTGTGCAAACCTGCTGGCCAACTACAAGAAACGTCTGACCTCTGTGATTGCCAACAAGGGTTTTGCCACCAAGTACTAAGTCATGTTTTGCAGAGGGGTCAAATACTTATTTCCCTCATTAAAATGCAAATCAATTTATAACATTTTTGACATGCGTTTTTCTGGACGTTTTTGTTGTTATTCTGTCTCTCATTGTTCAAATAAACCTACCATTAAAATTATAGACTGATCATGTCTTTTTCAGTGGGCAAACGTGCATAATCAGCAGGGGATCAAATACTTTTTTTCCCTCACTGTAGAAGATATGTGGGGCGATGGGGTGAGTGGAGGAGAAAGGGTTAGAAGGGTAAAAGGTTCACCGATCTTTAAACTTCAAAGACTCTGAGAAGACATCTGGAAACCCCGTGGTCACTGCCTGTCCGAATTCATACTCATCATAGGTACAATAGGTGTGTGTATGTGTGTGTGTGTGTGTGTGTGTGTGTGTGTGTGTGTGTGTGTCTCGTGACCTGTCTTTATCCTCAGGTTGGGGGGAGGGAGGGAGGTAGGGAGGGAAGGTGGGAGGGAGCCTTCCCAGGTCTCTCCTCCCCCCGTTACGGGGTCTGAGCCACCGAAAGCCTCCCACTATTAGCTCTGACCAATTGAAAACCCTAGTCACTGGCGACTCCATTACCCGCAATATTAGACTTAAAAATAATCATTCAGCGATTGTACATTGTTTACCAGGGGGCAGGGCTACCGATGTAAAGGCTAATCTGAAGATGGTGCTGGCTGAGGCAAAAATTGGCGAGTGTAGATGGTACGTCTTATCTATCAACATAGACAGGGCACTAACTCCTCTAGCTCCACAATGAGATAGGGTGCAGGCCAGGCAGCAGGCTGTTAGCCAGCCTGCCAGCTTAGTGGAGTCTGCCACTAGCACAGTCAGTGTAGTCAGCTCAGCTATCCCCATTGAGACCGTGTCTGTGCCTCGATCTATGTCGGGCAAAACTAAACATGGCGGTGTTCGCCTTAGCAATCTCACTGGAATAAAGACCTCCTCCATTCCTGTCATTTTCTAAAAGAGATTGTGATAATATCTCACATCTCAAAATAGGATTATTTAATGTTAGATCCCTCACTTCAAAGGCAGTCATAGTCAATGAACTAATCACTGATCATAATCTTGATGTGATTGGACTGAAACATGGCTCATGCCTGATGAATGTACTGCGTTAAAATGAGGCCTCTCCTCCTGGTTACACTAGTGACCACATCCCCCGTGGATCCCACAAAGGCAGAGGTGGTGCTAACATTTATGATAGCAAATTTCAATTGACCAAAAAAATAAAAATATTACGTTTTAAGTCTTTTGAGCTTCTAGTTATGAAATCTATGCAGCTTACGCAATCACGTTTTACCTGCTGTTTACAGGCCTCCTGGCCCATATACAGCGTTCCTCACTGAGTTCCCTGAATTCTTATTGGACCTCGAAGTCATGGCAGATAATATTATTATTTTGGGTGACTTCAATATTCACATGGAGAAGTCCACAAACCCACTCCAAAAGGCTTTCTGAGTCATAATTGACTCAGTGGGTTTGGTCCATCATGTCTTGGGACCTATGCATTTACACAATCATACCCTGGATCTACTTTTGTCCCGTGGAATAGACATTGTGGATCTAAATGTTTTTCTTCATAATCCTGGACTATCGGACCACCGTCTTTTACATTTGCCATCACAACAAATAATTAGCTCGGACCCCAACCAAGGACAACCCAAAGATTCCTAGATGCCCTTCCAGACTCCCTCCACCTACCCAAGGACGTCGGAGTACAAAAATCAGTTAACCACCTAACCGAGGATCTAAATGTAACTTTGCGTAATACCCTAGATGCAGTCGCACCGCTAAAAAAAACAAAAAAACATTTGTCACAAGAAACTAGCTCGCTCTTATACAGAAAAAATCCGAGCCCTGAAGCAAGCTTCCGGAAAATGGGAAAGGAAATGGCACTCCTCCAAACTGGAAGTCTTCCAACTAGCTTGGAACACTGCTGACATGCCACACACACACACACACACAAACACACACACAAACACACACACTCACAGACACGCACACACACCCCAGCTAGCACGTAACGTTCTGAGAACCATATGTTTCTAAGAGCTTGGTAAGAGCCTGGTTGTCCTATCGTTATTTTGCCTACAACCTTCCCACAACGTTCTGGGAATGCTGCAGGATAGTTGCTTAGATTTGGAACATTCTCAGCACATTTAAGGAACTTCACAAAATAACGTAATTTTCTTGGGGTTTCATTACGTTAACAGAATGTTTCCTAAAAGGTCAAACATGGTTACATTTAATTTAATTTTTGGTGATGTTCTAGGAACGTTCTCCAACTGGTTTGACGTTGTGAAAAATCTCAAATAGTTCAGAGAACGTTAAGAAACAACGTTCTCCTGTGAGAATTTCAAAACTTTTTTACCAGGTTTCCTTGTGGTTCTATTTAAAGTTATGTTCTCAAATTGTCTCGAGAACGTTAAGAAACAACGTTCTTCTGTGGGAATATCAATACTTCAGCATAACGTTTTCTGCAGGTTTCCTCATGGTTTTATTTAAAGTCATGTTCTCAGAACATTAAGCAACTTTTTAAAACCAC
>NW_028166229.1:0-5000 GCF_964263955.1 Coregonus lavaretus | reverse complement strand
TTACTGTTCCTATAGTGTACCACACAGTCAGAAACCACTGGTTTCTCTAATGACAGTACTGTTTTACACCGCCTGTTACTGTTCCTATAGTGTACCACACAGTCAGAAACCACTGGTTTCTCTAATGGCAGTACTGTTTTACACCGCCTGTTACTGTTCCTATAGTGTACCACACAGTCAGAAACCACTGGTTTCTCTAATGGCAGTACTGTTTTACACCGCCTGTTACTGTTCCTATAGTGTACCACACAGTCAGAAACCACTGGTTTCTCTAATAGCAGTACTGTTTTACACCGCCTGTTCCTGTTCCTATAGTGTACCACACAGTCAGAAACCACTGGTTTCTCTAATGGCAGTACTGTTTTACACCGCCTGTTACTGTTCCTATAGTGTACCACACAGTCAGAAACCACTGGTTTCTCTAATGGCAGTACTGTTTTACACCGCCTGTTACTGTTCCTATAGTGTACCACACAGTCAGAAACCACAGGTTTCTCTAATGGCAGTACTGTTTTACACCGCCTGTTCCTGTTCATATAGTGTACCACACCGTCAGAAACCACTGGTTTCTCTAATGGCAGTACTGTTTTACACCGCCTGTTCCTGTTCCTATGGTGTACCACACAGTCAGAAACCACTGGTTTCTCTAATGGCAATACTGTTTTACACCGCCTGTTACTGTTCCTATAGTGTACCACATAGTCAGAAACCACTGGTTTCTCTAATGGCAGTACTGTTTTACACCGCCTGTTCCTGTTCCTATAGTGTACCACACAGTCAGAAACCACTGGTTTCTCTAATGGCAGTACTGTTTTACACCGCCTGTTACTGTTCCTATAGTGTACCACACAGTCAGAAACCACTGGTTTCTCTAATAGCAGTACTGTTTTACACCGCCTGTTACTGTTCCTATAGTGTACCACACAGTCAGAAACCACTGGTTTCTCTAATAGCAGTACTGTTTTACACCGCCTGTTCCTGTTCCTATGGTGTACCACACAGTCAGAAACCACTGGTTTCTCTAATGGCAATACTGTTTTACACCACCTGTTACTGTTCATATAGTGTACCACACAGTCAGAAACCACTGGTTTCTCTAATGGCAATACTGTTTTACACCACCTGTTACTGTTCATATAGTGTACCACACAGTCAGAAACCACTGGTTTCTCTAATGGCAGTACTGTTTTACACCGCCTGTTCCTGTTCCTATAGTGTACCACACAGTCAGAAACCACTGGTTTCTCTAATGGCAGTACTGTTTTACACCGCCTGTTACTGTTCCTATAGTGTACCACACAGTCAGAAACCACTGGTTTCTCTAATGGCAGTACTGTTTTACACCGCCTGTTACTGTTCATATAGTGTACCACACAGTCAGAAACCACTGGTTTCTCTAATGGCAGTACTGTTTTACACCGCCTGTTACTGTTCCTATAGTGTACCACACAGTCAGAAACCACTGGTTTCTCTAATAGCAGTACTGTTTTACACCGCCTGTTACTGTTCCTATAGTGTACCACACAGTCAGAAACCACTGGTTTCTCTAATGGCAGTACTGTTTTACACCGCCTGTTCCTGTTCCTATAGTGTACCACACCGTCAGAAACCACTGGTTTCTCTAATAGCAGTACTGTTTTACACCGCCTGTTCCTGTTCCTATAGTGTACCACACAGTCAGAAACCACTGGTTTCTCTAATGGCAGTACTGTTTTACACCGCCTGTTACTGTTCCTATAGTGTACCACACAGTCAGAAACCACTGGTTTCTCTAATGGCAGTACTGTTTTACACCGCCTGTTACTGTTCCTATAGTGTACCACACCGTCAGAAACCACTGGTTTCTCTAATGGCAGTACTGTTTTACACCGCCTGTTCCTGTTCCTATAGTGTACCACACCGTCAGAAACCACTGGTTTCTCTAATAGCAGTACTGTTTTACACCGCCTGTTCCTGTTCCTATAGTGTACCACACATTCAGAAACCACTGGTTTCTCTAATGGCAGTACTGTTTTACACCGCCTGTTACTGTTCCTATAGTGTACCACACAGTCAGAAACCACTGGTTTCTCTAATGGCAATACTGTTTTACACCGCCTGTTACTGTTCCTATAGTGTACCACACAGTCAGAAACCACTGGTTTCTCTAATGGCAGTACTGTTTTACACCGCCTGTTACTGTTCCTATAGTGTACCACACAGTCAGAAACCACTGGTTTCTCTAATGGCAGTACTGTTTTACACCGCCTGTTACTGTTCCTATAGTGTACCACACAGTCAGAAACCACTGGTTTCTCTAATGGCAGTACTGTTTTACACCGCCTGTTACTGTTCCTATAGTGTACCACACCGTCAGAAACCACTGGTTTCACTAATAGCAGTACTGTTTTACACCGCCTGTTCCTGTTCCTATAGTGTACCACACAGTCAGAAACCACTGGTTTCTCTAATAGCAGTACTGTTTTACACCGCCTGTTACTGTTCCTATAGTGTACCACACAGTCAGAAACTACTGGTTTCTCTAATAGCAGTACTGTTTTACACCGCCTGTTACTGTTCCTATAGTGTACCACACAGTCAGAAACCACTGGTTTCTCTAATGGCAGTACTGTTTTACACCGCCTGTTACTGTTCCTATAGTGTACCACACAGTCGGAAACCACTGGTTTCTCTAATGGCAGTACTGTTTTACACCGCCTGTTACTGTTCCTATAGTGTACCACACAGTCAGAAACCACTGGTTTCTCTAATGGCAGTACTGTTTTACACCGCCTGTTACTGTTCCTATAGTGTACCACACAGTCAGAAACCACTGGTTTCTCTAATGGCAGTACTGTTTTACACCGCCTGTTACTGTTCCTATAGTGTACCACACCGTCAGAAACCACTGGTTTCTCTAATAGCAGTACTGTTTTACACCGCCTGTTCCTGTTCCTATAGTGTACCACACAGTCAGAAACCACTGGTTTCTCTAATAGCAGTACTGTTTTACACCGCCTGTTACTGTTCCTATAGTGTACCACACAGTCAGAAACTACTGGTTTCTCTAATAGCAGTACTGTTTTACACCGCCTGTTACTGTTCCTATAGTGTACCACACAGTCAGAAACCACTGGTTTCTCTAATAGCAGTACTGTTTTACACCGCCTGTTACTGTTCCTATAGTGTACCACACAGTCAGAAACCACTGGTTTCTCTAATAGCAGTACTGTTTTACACCGCCTGTTACTGTTCCTATAGTGTACCACACAGTCAGAAACCACTGGTTTCTCTAATAGCAGTACTGTTTTACACCGCCTGTTCCTGTTCCTATAGTGTACCACACAGTCAGAAACCACTGGTTTCTCTAATGGCAGTACTGTTTTACACCGCCTGTTCCTGTTCCTATAGTGTACCACACAGTCAGAAACCACTGGTTTCTCTAATAGCATTACTGTTTTACACCGCCTGTTACTGTTCCTATAGTGTACCACACAGTCAGAAACCACTGGTTTCTCTAATGGCAGTACTGTTTTACACCGCCTGTTACTGTTCCTATAGTGTACCACACAGTCAGAAACCACTGGTTTCTCTAATAGCAGTACTGTTTTACACCGCCTGTTACTGTTCCTATAGTGTACCACACAGTCAGAAACCACTGGTTTCTCTAATGGCAGTACTGTTTTACACCGCCTGTTACTGTTCCTATAGTGTACCACACCGTCAGAAACCACTGGTTTCTCTAATGGCAGTACTGTTTTACACCGCCTGTTACTGTTCCTATAGTGTACCACACAGTCAGAAACTACTGGTTTCTCTAATAGCAGTACTGTTTTACACCGCCTGTTACTGTTCCTATAGTGTACCACACCGTCAGAAACCACTGGTTTCTCTAATGGCAGTACTGTTTTACACCGCCTGTTCCTGTTCCTATAGTGTACCACACAGTCAGAAACTACTGGGCCCACAGAGAGAGATGGCACACAGACACAAACAAGGCATAGCTAATCAACTCTTTAGTTTCCTTGACGTAGGTTGAAAGTACAGTGCTCAATGTACATCAATCAATAAAATGTATTTATAGAGCCCTTTTCACAACAGCAGTTGTCACAAAGTTCTGATATGGAAACCCCCAGACTAAATCAGTCTGTAATGTATTATGAACTGTATAGTTAGAGGTCAGAGAATAACTGTTTTGGTACATGACTGGTTAATCACCTCTTTACATAATCTCAGCAGCCCAGTCCCATTTTTGGTCTGTCCACGAGAGACTACCCTTATCGCCTACCATGTAACAGCGGTACAGTATTTCTCATGACATTAGACGTCTGTGCTCTATACACAACTTGAGTCATTGTAGGTGAATGAGGTCTTGTCTTCAAAGATAGATGGAAATGACAAGTTCAACTATAGGAATTCCATTATTTATTCCCATCCTGAAGGAGGGAGGGGGTCAGGGGATTATATATAATAGCGATCCCAGTCCCAGTGACGTTATGAAATCTGAAATCTAATGTTTTGCGCGTCAGTGTTGAAGGAGTCGTGCCTGAGGGTTGGAGCATTTCTCCCTGCGTCACACAGAACAGAAGAAAAGACTATCACCCCTATCATGGCATGGCAACGTGCACGAGGCACAAGGCAGTTAGGGCCCACGTGCACTGGGCCGGACCGGGCCTGCATGTCTCGTGGGTCCCACTCCTCCCATGCACAGCTTGACAAAGGCTGCCTGCATGAGAGAAGGGTAGTAGTGTGGAAGAAAATGTTTTTAACCTAATATCCTGCAATTCAAAACATTTTTCCCTGACTTATGTCATGTTAATATGATTTCTGAGTGACTCACAAAATCAATAGGGGCCTCCCGGTCCGTAATTCGGCCGTGATTACTACAAGTTTAGATAGCTGGCTAGACTAATTTACCAATCTATAAAGTGTTAGCTGACATGGGCTAATTGAGTGACTGTCAGTGACTGACATAACAAGAGAAAACTTGCTGATGTACAACCACATTTAGAAATTGCACC
>NW_028166230.1:0-11790 GCF_964263955.1 Coregonus lavaretus | reverse complement strand
TCTCTGTCCGTCCATCTGTCTGTCTGTCTGTCTGTCTGTCTGTCTGTCTCTCTCTATCTCTCTCTCTCTCTCTCTCTGTTTGTGTTGAGAACCAGCCACCAGCTCAGATGCTACTCTACAGCAGCTGAGGTATTAGATTTTGGCTAGGGGACAGATCACTGCTCTGAGGTGGAAGGGACTATATTTTAGTTTGAGACTATTTTAACTTGATGAACCTGTGATATCACTCTAAACACATTATGTACCCCAAACATATTTTGCAATGTGTGCAACTATCACAATGCCTGACTGTTCCTACCATCTCCTCTCAGAGAGACTGTTCCTAACATTTCCTCTCAGTGAGACTGTTCCTAACATCTCCTCTCAGTAAGACTGTTCCTACCATCTCCTCTCAGTGAAACTGTTCCTAACATCTCCTCTCAGTGAGACTGTTCCTAACATCTCCTCTCAGTGAAACTGTTCCTAACATCTCCTCTCAGTAAGACTGTTCCTAACATCTCCTCTCAGTGAGACTGTTCCTAACATCTCCTCTCAGTAAGACTGTTCCTAACATCTCCTCTCAGTGAGACTGTTCCTAACATCTCCTCTCAGTGAAACTGTTCCTAACATCTCCTCTCAGTGAAACTGTTCCTAACATCTCCTCTCAGTGAAACTGTTCCTAACATCTCCTCTCAGTAAGACTGTTCCTAACATCTCCTCTCAGTGAGACTGTTCCTAACATCTTCTCTCAGTAACCACGAGTAAAGTCATACTGTATAAAAACAAATCACGACAGCTGTGATGGAAACAGGAAGTTTCGGTACAATTGTTTAAAAGGCAACAGAGAATTTGTTCGTTGGACGTGGTGGGATCTTTTTGGGTCGGTAAAATGTATTATGCGAGAAATGGGGGTGGAAAATCCTTTATGCGCAAATATTGATATAATAACCATCATTTCGAAGTTAACTTGGAGTCACACAATGATATGGTGTGTGGTCCTCCTGCTAAGACTTGGGAAACCATGCAATTTATTAAGCTACATATGAAATTAGTTATGATGAACTTCACAGGGTGGTGAAATTGCAAGGTGAATAGCTTGATGCTGCTTTCCAATAAATATCGAGGGTCTTATTCTGGTGACATGATGATCGATGCTTGACTGCCATTCGACAAATAAAAATAATATTGCTCTTAGGCTATCCATAATAATCTCATCATATAGACTAGCCTACCTTCACAGCCTACCATCATTGCATCTGCGAGCTGTTGGCTAGAGTGCATAGTAGGCACATTTGCTATTTAACGCAACGATTTTGGTGACAAAACTGTCGGTAGAGTTGAAAATGCAATGGAAACACATTCAACTTGAGATTCTATTTAGGTACATGAGAATTTATACTACCGGTCAAAAGTTTTAGAACATCTACTCATTCAAGGGTTTTTCCTTATTTTTCCTATTTTCTACAATGTAGAATAATAGTGAAGACATCAAAACTGTGAAATAACACATATGGAATCATGTAGTAACCAAAAAAGTGTTAAACAAATCAAAATATATTTTATATTTGAGATTCTTCAAATAGCCACTCTTTGCCTTGATGACAACTTTGCACACTCTTGGCATTCTCTCAACCAGCTTTACATGGAATGCTTTTCCAACAGTCAAGAAGGAGTTCCCACATATGCTGAGCACTTGTTGGTTGCTTTTCCTTCACTCTGTGGTCCGACTCATCCCAAACCATGTCAATTTGGTTGAGGTCGGGGGATTGTGGAGGCCAGGTCATCTGATGCAGCACTCCATCACTCTCCTTCTTGGTAAAATAGCCTTACACAGCCTGGAGGTGTTTTGGGTTATGGTCCTGTTGAAAAACAGATGAGAGTCCCACTAAGTGCAAACCAGATGCGATGGCGTATTGCTACAGAATGATGTGGTAGCCATGCTGGTTAAGTGTGCCTTGAATTCTAAATAAATACAGACAGCGTCACCAGCAAAGCACCCCCACACCATAACACCTCCTCCTCCATGCTTTACGGTGGGAAATACAGATGTGGAGATCATCCGTTCACCCACACCACGTCTCACAAAGACACAGCGGTTGGAAACAAAAATCTCCAATTTGGACTCCAGACCAAAGGACAACATTTCCACCGGTCTAATGTCCATTGCTCGTGTTTCTTGGCCCAAGAAAGTCTCTTATTTTTATTGGTGTCCTTTAGTAGTGGTTTCTTTGCAGCGATTTGATTCACACAGTCTCCTCTGAACAGTTGATGTTGAGATGTGTCTGTTACTTGAACTCTATTAAGCATTTATTTGGGCTGCAATTTCTGAGGCTGGTAACTCTAATGAACTTATCCTCTGCAGCAGAGGTAACTCTGGGTCTTCCATTCCTGTGGCGGTCCTCATGAGAGCCAGTTTCATCATAGCGCTTGATGGTTTTTGCGATTGCACTTGAAGAAATTCCATAATATGGACTTGGTCTTTTACCAAATAGGGCTATCTTCTCACAACACAACTGATTGGCTCAATCGCATTAAAAAAGGAAAGAAATTCCACAAATTATTTTTTAAGAAGGCACACCTGTTAATTGAAATGCATTCCAGGTGACTACCTCATGAAGCTGGTTGAGAGAATGCCAAGAGTGTGAAAAGCTGTCATCAAGGCAAAGGGTGGTGTCACGATCGTCTTGACGAGAAGTAGACCAAGGCGCAGCGTGTTGAGCGAACATGATAAACTTTATTACCGTCAGTGATAATAAGCACACTAAACAAAACAATAAACGATTCGTGAAGTCCACGGTGACAAAGACCGACAAGGAACAAAAACCCACAACACCCAAGGGAAAACATACAGTTTAAATATGGCTCCCAATCAGAGACAACCCACAACAGCTGACACTCGTTGCCTCTGATTGGGAGCCACTCTGGCCAACATAGACATAGAACAACTAGACACTCAAAACACAGCACATAAACACACGGAATCTACACACCCTGGCTCAACATATAAAGTCCCCAGAGCCAGAGTGTGACAGTACCCCCCCCCAAAGGCGCGGACTGCGACCGCGCCTCAACAAAACCCAAACAGGGGAGGGCTGGGTGGGCATTCCTCCTCGGAGGCGGCTCCGGCTCCGGGCTTGACCACCACCCTTCCATAATTCCCCCGTAGCGCCCCTGGTCCGGTCTGACCCCGCTGGCTGGATCTGGACTGGACATCGACGGAGCGGATTGCTTACGCTCCGTTGTGGAGCAGCTGACCGGTACCTGATCAGGCACCGGACTGACGACGCGCACCCCTGGCTTGGCGCGTGAGGCAGGAACGGACCGGACCTGGCTGACGATGCGCCCCCCTGGCTTGGTGCGTGGAGCAGCAACAGACCGGACCGGGCTGACGATACGCACCCCTGGCTTGGTGCGTGGAGCCGGAACGGGCCTCACCGGACTGACGACTCGCACCCTTGGCTTGGTGCGTGGAGCAGCGACGGGCCGGACCTGGCTGACGACTCGCACCCCGGGCTTGGTGCGAGTAGCAGGAACGGGCTGAACCAGGCTGACGACTCGCACCCCTGACTTGGTGCGAGTGGCAGGAACGGGCTGGACCAGGCTGACGACTCGCACCCCTGGCTTGGTGCGAGTGGCAGGAACGGGCTGAACCAGGCTGACGACTCGCACCCCTGGCTTGGTGCGAGTGGCAGGAACGGGCTGGACCAGGCTGGCGACGCACACCGTAGGCTTGGTGCGTGGAGCAGGGACAGGCCGGGCTGGGCTGGCGACGCACACCGTAGGCTTGGTGCGTGGAGCAGGGACAGGCCGGGCTGGGCTGGCGACGCACACCGTAGGCTTGGTGCGTGGAGCAGGGACAGGCCGGGCTGGGCTGGCGACGCACACCGTAGGCTTGGTGCGTGGAGCAGGGACAGGCCGGGCTGGGCTGGCGACGCACCCCGTAGGCTTGGTGCGTGGAGCAGGAACAGGCCGGGCTGGGCTGTCGACGCACACCGTAGGCTTGGTGCGTGAAGCAGGGACAGGCCGGGCTGGGCTGGCGACGCACACCGTAGGCTTGGTGCGTGGAGCAGGGACAGGCCGGGCTGGGCTGGCGACGCACACCGTAGGCTTGGTGCGTGGAGCAGGGACAGGCCGGGCTGGGCTGGCGACGCACACCGTAGGCTTGGTGCATGGAGCAGGGACAGGCCGGGCTGGGCTGGCGACGCACACCGTAGGCTTGGTGCGTGGAGCAGGGACAGGCCGGGCTGGGCTGGCGACGCACACCGTAGGCTTGGTGCGTGGAGCAGGGACAGGCCGGGCTGGGCTGGCGACGCACACCGTAGGCTTGGTGCGTGGAGCAGGAACAGGCCGGGCTGGGCTGGCGACGCACACCGTAGGTTTGGTGCGAGTGGCAGGAACAGGCCGGGTCGGGCTGGCGACGCACACCGTAGGCTTGGTGCGTGGAGCAGGAACAGGCCGAACCGTACTGGGAACACACACCACTGGCCTTAAACGGGGATCAGGAACGGGCCGGACCGGACTGGCAATACACCTCAGTACCTCTCGCCGTGCCTCTACAACTTCCTTCCCTCCTCTCGCCAATGGCTCCCGTAACCCGGTGGCCTTCTCTCCTCGTCTCCCATTTCGCCCTGTGGCAGCCTCCTGCTGCCCAGTCGCCCATGCCGTGTGCCCCCCCCTAAAAAATTATTGGTGGTGCCTCTCGTCCTTCCGACGATGGCACTGCTGACGCCGCTGCTCCTCTCTCGCCAGGGCCTTAATCCTACCCCAAGGTCCCTTGCCCCCGAGCATATCTTCCCAGGACCACGATTTGCCCACCTGGGCCATCGCCAGCCTCTCCATCTCCTTTCCTGGCGCTTCCTCCCATGTCCAGTCTGCCTGCTCCTGGACACGCTGCTTGGTCCTTTTACGGTGGGTTTTTCTGTCACGAACGTCGTATGAAGGAGTGGACCAAAGCGCAGCGTTAGTTGCGAACATACTTGCTTTATTTAATTAAAGCATACACACGAAATAACAAAACAATAAACGACTCGTGAAGTCCTCAGTGACAATGACCGAACACGGAACAAAAACCCACAAACACAAAGTGAAACACAGACAGTTAAATATGGCTCCCAATCAGAGACAACCAGCACACAGCTGACACTCGTTGCCTCTGATTGGGAGTCACTCAGTCAAACATAGAAAATGACGAACTAGAAACACCCAACATAGAAACAGAACACATAGAATGAACACACCCTGGCTCAACATATAGAGTCCCAGAGCCAGGGTGTGACAGGTGGCTATTTGAAGAATCTCAAATCTCAAATATATTTTGATTTGTTTAACACTTTTCTGGTTACCACATGATTCCATATGTGTTATTTCATATTTTTGATGTTTTCACTATTATTCTACAATGTAGAAAATTGTAAAAATAAAGAAAAACCCTGGAATGATTAGGTGTATCCAAACTTTTGACTGGTAGTGTATGTATATTTATTTTCCCTTTTGTACTTTAAGTATTTGCACATAATATGACATTTGAAATGTCTTTATTCTTTTGGAACTTTTGTGAGTGTAATGTTTACTGTTAAGTTTGATTGTTTATTTCACTTCTGTTCATCATCTACTTCACTGCTTTGTTAACATACATTTCCCATAAAACCCTTACATTGAATTGAATTGAATTGAGAGAGGAGAGAGCAGAGAAGAACATCCAAGGCTCAGTGAGTTAATAGTTAATAGTTAATAGTTAGTAGTTAATAGTTAATAGTTAATAGTTAATAGTTAATAGTTAATAGTTAGCAGTTCATAGTTCATAGTTCATAGTTCATAGTTAGTAGTTAATAGTTAGTAGTTAGTAGTTAATAGTTCATAGTTCATAGTTAGTAGTTAGTAGTTAGTAGTTAGTAGTTAATACTAAATCATGGGGTACTTTTCTTGTGGTAAAACTAGCCCATATCCATTCCCAGGCAAAGCTGATTAGGCTGGTCACATTAGTTTTGTCAGGATCTGTAGCTATCTGTGTAGTAGGTCTCTCTCTGTATTGTAAGGATCTGTAGCTATCTGTGTAGTAGGTCTCTCTCTGTATTGTAAGAGTCTGTAGCTATCTGTGTAGCAGATCTCTCTCTGTATTGTAAGGGTCTGTAGCTATCTGTGTAGTAGGTCTCTCTCTGTATTGTAAGGGTCTGTAGCTATCTGTGTAGCAGATCTCTCTCTGTATTGTAAGGGTCTGTAGCTATCTGTGTAGCAGATCTCTCTCTGTATTGTAAGGATCTGTAGCTATCTGTGTAGTAGGTCTCTCTCTGTATTGTAAGGGTCTGTAGCTATCTGTGTAGCAGATCTCTCTCTGTATTGTAAGGGTCTGTAGCTATCTGTATAGCAGAGCTCTCTCTGGTCTACTCTGCCTCTCATTCATCTTCACATCACAACTTATACTAAGATGAGATCAGCTCCCAACACTCCCAGGATCATCCAGTAGGAATTTAATGAATTTTGCAAAATGTACAAAATGGCATATTTTTTTTAATGGATTTTCATGGAAGGAAGTTGCTTCTGGTGTATCAGTTACAGCTTTTGTACTGTCCAAATCCATGTTCTGCTTATCCTGCCAACTAGGAAGTGTGTGTCCACCTGCCTCATCCTGTCCAATCACCTCCAGGGCCTTGTCAGGACTCCGCCTAATTATCTCAATGTAGGGGAAACACTGGGAGGGCTGTTTTCAGTTGGCCGGGGGTAGTGCCTCTTTCAGTGCCTCCAACAATACCTCTGTGTCATTAGATTCTTGCTGTGCCCCAGTCCAAGGTTTCTCTGTCTTAGTGGTGTATGCCAGGTCGGAAGCAGGGCATGAACGGGTGTGGGTGGATTCTCTGCCAGGTCCTAGGCAGGGTGTTGGCTGTTTCTCTGGCCAGGCTGGGGCAGGTGTGAGGAGGCCTGCAGGTCTAGTGTTGTAGCCAAGGTGATAACAGGGTAGAGTGTGTGTGGTGTCCAAAACTTCCAGACTAGAGCCGAAGGTCAAGGATGCTCTCATTGGTACCTCATTCCCTTTATAGTGCACTACTTTCTGACCAGGGCCCTGTTCTGCAGCCGGCTCTCACAACCATTTTGTGTTGCGTTTTCAACTTTGGCGATAAGAGTCGGGTCCTAAATCAGACTTGCACTTGGTGATGATTTTGACAGGTAATAGTAATAGACATGATGAAAATCATATTAGTATGTCCATCTCCTACTGGGCTGTTTCTGGTTCTGAACACCACAATACCAGGGGGTTTTCTGGATCAAAAAGGACCTAAGGTGGTTGGGGTGGCAGGGGGCATGGCAGGGGGCGTGGCAATGGGTGTGGTCAGCCCATCGCATGCCTGATTTCTTAGGGATCATTTTAGAGGCCTCCATCTTGGCAGTATGTAGGCCTGGCTAATTATGTCAAGAGATCCCGAAGGACTGAAAGGAAACACATAGTTGAGTGTTTTTCCTCAAATTGGATGAAAATCATTTTAATAACAACACACAGCTTCAGTAACGGCTGAGCGAAGAAGGCCTGGGGATGAGGAAAATGGCTGCTCAGCGGTTCCTCTAATTTCCCCCTCTCCTCTTGTGTCTGCTGGGAAGTGGGCTGCCTGTACGATGCGTCACCAGAGAATCGACTTCTCTAAATTTAAAACATATATCATTTTCTGTCACTTGATTCAGCACAGAGAAAGAAAAAAAAAATGATGTAAACCACAAGAGGTTGGTTTGAATCAGTTGAAATAAAGAACAAGCTATGGAAGGCCTCTGGCTACCAGGCTAAGAGCAGGAGAAAGCTAGTTGCTACATTGATTGTTTGTTCAGTTAATGGGGCGGGACACAGAACATGTTCCGACACATGAGTTCTACCGTGGACTCATGTTGTCGTGTGATTCCGCTGGTGGAACGTGCGTTGTCGTGTTTGCAGAACACAGATGAAAACTGAGACGTGGTTGTCAATCTCGTCATTGCATCCATCCAGACTCCAACTGCCTGGCTGCCTGCAACAGTCTGGAGATGGGTGGGCACTCCATCTGAAATACCAGACCTAATAATAACCATGCTTTATTTGCAAATTCATTAGAATATGTATGGCTTGTGATTTAGAGATTATAACTGACTAGCCTGTATTATGATTGACTAACCCGATCATGATTGACTAGCCTGTATCATGGTTGACTAGCCTGTATCATGGTTGACTAGCCTGTATCATGGTTGATTAGCCTGTATCATGGTTGACTAGCCTGTATCATGATTGACTAACCTATATCATGATTGACTAACCCGTATCATGGTTGATTAGCCTGTATCATGGTTGACTAGCCTGTATCATGATTGACTAACCTATATCATGATTGACTAACCTGTATAATGATTGACCAGCCTGTATCATGGTTGACTAGCATGTATCATGGTTGACTAGCTCTGGGGTGATGTTTCCCCTAGCAACAGATTTAGTATGAGCCTCACCCCAATCCTAACCTTAACCATTATTGGGGGAAATACTAAACTGACCCAATTTCAGTGTCTAGGGGCAACTTCACCTCCCATGACACAGCTTAGTCAACTCTGGTTGGCTCACCTTTGTATTGATCTCTCCTACAGGTGGTCTCTCTGGGGAAGAACGCCCGTGGATACCACTACATCCTGTCTAACCTGGTGAGTCAACATATATATATATATACTCCGGACTCCGACATTGCTTTTTCCTAATATTTCTATATTTCTTAATTCCATTCTTTTACTTTCTAGATTTGTGTGTATTGTTGTGTATTGTTAGATGTATTGTTAGATATTACTGCACGGATACAGCTAGAAACACAAATATTTCTCTACACTCACAATAACATCTGCCAAATGTGTGTATGCGACCAATAATATTTGATTTGATTTAACATGGCGTCTCAAATGGCACGCTGTTCCCTGTCTTGTTTTGTATGCTTTGTACAAAATAATAAAATGCAGGACGACAGGATGGGTGCGAACTTGGCTAAGTAGTTGACCATGCCAAGCACTGTTTCCAGCTCTGCGCGGTTCTTTGGTGGCTCCATTTCCTTTATGGCTGAGATCTTCTGCGGATCTGGCTTGATTCCATTCGCTGTGAGAAGATGTCCGAAGTAGCTGACCTCTGTAGCGCCGACTGTGCTCTTCTCGGGGTTGAGCCGGACTCCTCTCTCGCGGGACCTTTGCAGCATCGCGCTGAGGTTTCTGTCGTGTTCCTCTTTGGTTCGACCATAGACAAGGATGTCGTCCACAATTGCCAGGACTCCGTCGAGGCCTTCGTACACCTCGTCGATCTTTCGCTGAAACTCGTCTTGGGCTGGGATAATCCCAAAAGGCAGGCGACGGAACCTGTAGCGTCCAAACGGTGTGTTGAACGTTGTGACCTTAGATTACTCTTCTGTGAGCTTGATAGCCCAGTAGCCTGATCTGGCGTCCATGACACTGAAGTAGCGTGCGCCCGCTAGCTTGTGTGTGATGCCATCTAGCGTCGGTAAGGGGTAATGGGGGTGTTTGATAGCCTTGTTCAAGTCTCTTGGGTTGAGACATACTCTGAGCTTGCCTGTGCGTGGTTTCTCCACCACCACTAACGCGTTGACCCAATCTGTCGGTTCTGTAACCTTGGTGACAATGTCAGATTGCTCCATGCTCACCAACTCTTTCTTCAGACGGGCGCGGAGAGCAAGTGGAATCTTTCTCGGTGGGTAGACCACAGGGGTTGCGTCTGGGTCAAGGTGAATGGTACATTCTCCTGGGAATAGTCCTATTCCTGTAAAAACATCAGCAAACTCCTCCATGACATTCTCTATCTCTACTGGTGCTGTCACTGATAAAACTAGCTTGATAAGGTCCATGTCTAAACATGCTTTAAGACCTAGCACTGCAGGTGCTCGAGTGTCAATAATATAATATAATATGCCATTTAGCAGACGCTTTTATCCAAAGCAACTTACAGTCATGCGTGCATACATGGTTTTTTTTTGTGTATGGGTGGTCCCGGGGATCGAACCCACTACCTTGGCGTTACAAGCACCGTGCTCTACCAGCTGAGCTACAGAGGACCACAACGTAAAAGTCCAACATCATGTCCCTTTCCTTGTATTTGCATTTGAGAGTGCATGTGCCTTTTACTGGGAGCTGTTCACCACAATAACCAGTCAGTCTGCGCGTGGTGGGCTGTAGCTCACACTCAGATGTCAAGCTTCTGTACTTACTCAGAGGAATAATGTTTACTTGTGCACCAGTGTCTAGTTTGAATTTTAGCTCTGTGCCTTGTCTTCCTATCTCAATGTCAGCAAAGGCTTGCTCTGTCTCTGATATCTGACTTTTCTGTGTCACTGAATCAATAAACAGTTCATCAGCATTTGACTCTTTGATTGACATTTCATCTTCACTCACTGTATGTACTGTTTTTCCACAGTACACTCTGCACACTTTTGCAAAGTGATTCCATTTTCCACATGTAGTACACTGTTTGCCTTTAGCTGGGCAATTCCCCTTTTCGCCATGCACTTTATATCCACAATATCCACATGTTTTGGGGCGTTTGGAGTCTGTGTCGCTCTGTTTTGGAGTTCTGTCTGTCTCCGTTCTGAAACATGCTCTCTGGGCACTGGAGGTGTGCTTTGATGTCTGCCTGACTGCGTGCACTGCTTGTTCACGTGATGCGCTCGTGCTGCCGCCTGAAATGGTTTTCATCTGAACCTGTGCTAGCTCGTGAGATCTGGCTATGTCGATAGCTTTGTCCAGCGTTAGCTCTGATCCAACATTCAAAAGTTTCTCCCTCACTCGCGGTGAGTGTATTCCAAATACAATACGATCCCTGACCATCTCATCCTTGTTTGCATAATCACAGTCTTTCACAAGCAGACGCAGCTCAGTGACAAACTGTTCAAACGATTCGCTAGCGCCTTGTACTTTCTCATGGAATTTGTACCTAGCGAAAATTGTATTGGTATTTGGCACAACATATGCTTCAAAACGATCGTAGTATGTTTTCAGTAACTTTGATTCAGCCTCGGTAAGTGTCCATGTGTTGTAAATGTCTCTCCCCTTTTCACCGATCCAGAGGAGCAGGTAGCTGCACTTTTCCTCTTCTCCTCTTTCCTTCAGAGGACCCGTGAACATCAGCTCCACATGCTGTTTGAACTTACGCCATGCATCGGGTAGATTTGTAGACCCCCAATCCATTCGAGGTGAAGGAACTCCAGCAAAATCCATCTTTTAGTCCTTTTACTCTGACACCATGTCTTGTTTTGTATGCTTTGTACAAAATAATAAAATGCAGGACTACAGGATATTTATAAACGTAGCTCTTTATTAACTAGCTATCACTGGCATGTCCATGTGTCTCTGGCCATGATCATCTTTAGAATGACCTCACCACCTGGGTGGTCTTAACCAATCATAGCACAGTATGATATGACAGTATAATGCATCCAATTACAATTCAGTATGCTGACACATATGAATATTACATTCCCTATATAGTGTTCTACTGGGCTCTGGTCAACAGTAGTGAACGACATAGAGAAAAGGGTGCCATTTGGGATGAACTCTTAGTTTCTAATTCTAAGAAACAGTAGTGTAACCTTTCTTAATATTTTTCAATATTTCCTGGATTCCTTGATTTCTTGATTCCTTGCCTCCTATCTCCTTGCCTCCATCTCAAAACGCATTGGAGAAGAAGGCCAGAGGGGAGGGAGCTTGTGACATCTAGTTACAATACTTTTCAACCGTTTGTGTCTGATCTGTTGCCATCAGAGGGATAAAGTGGAAACTGGAAGTGTCAGGTTGACTCCTGTATTAGCATGACTGGTTTAA
>NW_028166231.1:50000-51071 GCF_964263955.1 Coregonus lavaretus | reverse complement strand
TAATGAGAATTAGATCGTTATACAAAACTAGTATACAACAGAAAAGGCCATTATATTTGTTAGCGGAACAAGACATTTAGTGAAAATGAAAAGCACAATCAATCACTCTGCTAATGAAGGGATTCCCTTGGGTGTGAGTCATGGGTGGGGGGGGGGGGGGGGGGGGGGGGGGAGAGGCAGAGAGAGGGAGAGAAAGAGAGAGGGTGGTCTGCAAATGATTCAAGAACCAGAAAGAGAAGGAAGAGAGGGATGGAGAGAAGGAGAGAGGGATAAAAGGAAGACAGAGAGAGATAGTTAGGGGGAAGAAGGGAGAGAGAGAAGGAGAGAGAGATAAAAGGAAGACAGAGAGAGATAGTCAGGTGGAAGAAGGGAGAGAGAGAAGGAGAGAGGGATAAAAGGAAGACCGAGAGAGATAGTCAGGTGGAAGGAGGGAGAGAGAGAAGGAGAGAGATAAAAGGAAGACCGAGAGAGATAGTCAGGTGGAAGGAGGGAGAGAGAGAAGGAGAGGGATAAAAGGAAGACAGAGAGAGAGAGGGATGGAAGGAGGGAGAGAGAGAAGGAGAGAGAGATAAAAGGAAGACAGAGAGAGGGACGGATGGCGAGAGAGACGGAGGAAGAGGGAGAGAGAGAGAGAGAAGTAAACATGTCACAGCTGCTACAGGTTTCCCTGTGGGGGCGTGGAGGGATAACCATCTCTCTCTTTTGCAGACTGATGTGCTGAGTCACAGCACATACACACAGATCTCAATTGATGAAGCCGGGACACCCCTCTGTTGCCTAGGTAACGTCTGGTGGATTCCTATGTGGAATCTCTGGGCAGTAGACAATCGGAATATTGGAATGTTCTATATGGGATGAATCAGAGGTAATGGTCAGGCTAGAGACAAAAGTGTAAATATTAGCCACAACAAGTGATCTATAGGTGACTAGGGGATGCAAAACTGACCTTAGATCAGTAAACCAACTGAACACACAGAGAAACTGTCACGTTCGTTGATAGAAGGATTGGACCAGGGTGCAGCATGGAATGCATACATGTTTATTCACTAAGTTAACACACGACAAAACAAC
>NW_028166231.1:40000-45000 GCF_964263955.1 Coregonus lavaretus | reverse complement strand
ACACACACACACACAAACACACACACACACACACACACTTCAGAGTCCTCAGACTTGAGTCTGACGCCTGCCTTATCAAACACCTTCACAAACTACAGGGGTCAGGTCACACTGTGTGGGTATGTGTGTGCACAAACATTTGGAGTTTAAATCATGACCAGGGGGACAGAAAGAAAATCAACTGCCTCCAATTTAGGCAGCAACACAGATAGAATCTGACATGATGACATCACAATAGGACCATATGAAATCTAACATTATGACATCATAATAGGGACAGACCGAATCGGCATGGACAGAATTTACTGTAACATGATGACATCACAGTAGGGCCACACTGAATATGGCAGGATGACATCACAATAGGGCCAGACAGAATATTTTATAACTTCATAAAAAAACAAATACTCCCCCCAAAGATGACTAGCTACAGGTTTATAGATTGAACAAACAGACAATTTAGGCATCAACTCCTTGTTGGATTGATTCTCAATTTCCGCAAGTGCAATAGTATTATGAAACATCCAATCGGCTTTATCTGTGACCCAAGAGGAACCCAGTAACTTAACAGAGTGTCCTGACCAGACAACCATTTGAGGCCCACTGATCCACAGTAACTTACCCCCTTTCCTCTCTTTCCTTTTCTCTCTCTCTCTCCCTCTCTCTCGCTCCCTTTCCCTCTCCCTCTCCCCCTCACTCTCTTTCCCGCTCCCTCTCTCGCTCCCTCTTTCCCAAAGTAACTTTTTCAAACTATCTAACCCATTCCTCACCTGGTGTGAGTTTCCCCAATGCAGCACGTATCCTCCTCTCTGTTATCCGCAGCACTGTCTCTAAATCCATGAGCGACACACACACCCTCCATGGACCCCCTGTTATATCTCTCCACTCCCCCTTCTCTATATCACACCCAGGGCTAGGAATATCTCTGGTGTGTCATACAGTCATCAGGGCCTCATAAGAAACACTGAGAGATGAGAGAGAGAGAGAGAGAGAGAGAGAGAGAGAGAGAGAGAGAGAGAGAGAGAGAGAGAGAGAGAGATAGAGAATAAGAGAATGGCCACCAGGAATGTTGTTGACTGGGGTCCTTATAAGTCTGTCTACTGGCTCCACTTCTGATGCCTTTGATGTATGCTTAGCAGAGATATCTGCACTGGTATCTGTCCTCACTTCCACACTCACTCTGACAACATAGAGACCTGAAGGGAAACCTCTCAACCCTTACCACGCACGCGCACCCCCGCCCCCACACACACACGCATCAACTCACGTGGGGAAATGTGTGAGGTTATGGGTAATGTAGGCCAGGCTACATAAGACATGTGGAAATGAAGGCCTTGCAGAGGGGAGTTATGGGTAAAGTAGTCCAGGGATCTACATTCTGTGGAAATGTAGGCCTTTCAGTAGAGGGTTTGTTATTATCACAGAAGGGGGGCTGAGTTTGTGTTGCAGTGAGGAGCGAGCGAGGACATGGGGGAATCATAAGCAGCTTTCAGATACAGAGTGAGAGAACAAACTAAACATGAAAACAGAGGTAGAGAAAACATAGATGCACATCAGTGTAGAATGACTGTTTAAGCTATGTGTCTGCAGACAACAGTGTTTGTAGATTTAAGTGAGAAGAGATGAGATCAGGAGAAAGGTTGACATTAGTGCCGAGTCAGTAATTCAGACTCAAGATGATAAGCTAATGAAAGCACACAAACACGGTATGCACACACACACACGCACACACACCAGGCCATCCGTGATGCAAGTCAGTATTCAATGTCCATCCATGTCTGAGGACGTCGGGAGATGACGTGGAAACCGGCCACTAGGGGCAACAGTGAGTTATACTTTCAAATTCTGAGTTATACTTTCAAATTCTGAGTTAATGCCTAAGCCTTAAATACTTCAAAATTTGACGTTTGAGAAACATGGATGAACGTCTAATTCTGAAGTGAGATTGTGAGAGCTAGTTGCACACACACACACAAACACACACACACACACACACACACACACAGACGCATGTGGGGGCACTGCACCACAAATTCAAATGTTATTGTATCTGTAGCTGACACAAGATTCCGCACATTTCGTTTTCACAGCTTCATCTTCACAGTTCCATAGAGACAATAGCAAGATGACAGTATGGAGAATAACAGATGCTCTAGCCAGCTTCAATGTTTTTTGTGTGAAGAGGAGAGCTAATCTGGAGTGCTGTGTTCAGAAATAGCTGTCAGACTTAACTCAAACATTAAACATACAGGCCATTATGGGAATGGCCGGTGAGGGGCTCTGCTATGTGTGTGTATGTATGTGTGCGTGTGTGTGTGTGTGTGTGCGTGTGCGGGTGCGTGTGCGTGTGCGTGTGAGTGCGTGTGTGCGTGTGTGCGTGTGTGCGTGTGTGTGTGTGTGTGTGTGTGTGTGTGTGTGTGTGTGTGTGTGTGTGTGTGTGTGTGTGTGTGTGTGTGTGCGTGCCTGCGTGCGTGCGTGCGTGCGTGTGTGTGTGTGTGTGAGGAAGGAAGGAAGGAAGGAAGGAAGGGTGAAAGCTTCTATCTGGGTCACTGTTGCATGGGAGATGAGGCATTAAATAATATAACCTTTTTCTCTTTTTAACAATGAATGGAGAGAACTTATAGTAAATGCTAAAAATATAGAAATGTATATTTCTGAACTTAAGCTCTCTTGGACATAAGCAGCTGTGAGATACGAGAAGACCCTCATTGATTTAACAATTATTTTAAATGTTTTACATTATGCTCTTTCAGAATTATAAAGTACAAGTCATCAACTGTGGCGGCATCAATTGAAATCCGTTAAAATTGTCAACAAAGTAATTTGTGATGTCATCAATTGGGATCTGTTAAAATGACCAAACAAGTCCTTTGTGATGTCATAATGAGACTAATTTAGAATTGTCAACAAAGTCCTTTGTGATGTCATGATGAGAAACCATCAGAATGTAATGACATTACAAAGGGTTTAGTTGACCATTCTGATGGTTTCTCATTATGACATCACAAAGGACTTGTTTGGTCATTTTAACAGATCGGGTTACCAACATATTCAAATAATGATTGACATATTTTCATTAAAAACTTTATTTTGATGAATTTATTCATACTATTTCATTCTTCCACAAGATATCTTCCCGACACAAATCTAGGGTTGCTACCCAAGCCGGCTGGTCATTCGTTCTATCGGTTCGGTTGCTAGAGACGCGACCCAGTTGTTCAGTCTTTTTGTTCTGTATCTATGGACGCGACCCAGACGTTCGTTCTAAATGTTCCATTGCCATACAGGCTGGCAACGTTCTTATCCCTTGCTTGCTAGCTAGCCAACTATGGCTAACTTACATTCACGTCAAAAAGTGCAGCGAGAATAACAGCAAAGTAGCTGCATCTATTGAAGCTGTTTTCTAGTGGCATTTATTTGGTTACATCCATACAATGAGCTAATGAGGTGCAATTTCGCCTGGCATAAAAATGCCTGGCATAGGACACTGGTGTTCAGAGGAGCTAGTCAACAACACAGCTAACACAATCACTTCAAACTGAAACTGGAACGACTGCAAACTAGCTATCTGGGCTGATGAGACAGTGGAGTCACTGTCAGATGGAACAGAGTAAATAGGCATTTTAACGTCATAGATTTAGCCGGGTGGTAATTTGTGGAATAGATTCCGGCTGGAATGCAGTTTTAACCAATCAGCATTCAGGATTAGACCCACCCGTTGTATAAAATAAGAATGAATCACAGTGGGAAGTACAGGAAGGCCTATGCCATCTAAACTCCTCTTAGTCATACACAAAGGGGAGGCAGCAGGTCAAACCGCAGCACGTTATGTATTGGGCACACGCCTTTAACACCAGCCAGCAGATGAAGAGGAAGTGCGGTGGGTGGTAAAAATATATCAGCCTCAGGCCGGGCCACAGTCACAGAGGAGAGAGAGAGACAGAAAGAGAAATAGAGAGGAGAACAGAGAAGAGAGCTACCACTTACCACTATTGATTTGATATTGCACACACACACATACACACACTTAAATACGCACACAGATACGCACACAAACAAGCGTGCGCACGCACAGTCACACACACACACTGACATGTCAACCTCAGCAGTAAGAACTCCCACAGGACTTGCACTAATAGTGTTGTTCAGAGAGAAAAAGAGAAATGGCCAATTCAGCGAATCTCCCTTTCCTCCTGCTTTCCCAGTCTGGGGCTGGCAGCTCAGTGTATCATTGTATATAATGGTGTTTCCCAGTCTGGGGCTGGGCAGCTCAGTGTATCATTGTATATAATGGTGTTTCCCAGTCTGGGGCTGGGCAGCTCAGTGTATCATTGTATATAATGGTGTTTCCCAGTCTGGGGCTGGGCAGCTCAGTGTATCATTGTATATAATGGTGTTTCCCAGTCTGGGGCTGGGCAGCTCAGTGTATCATTGTATATAATGGTGTTTCCCAGTCTGGGGCTAGGCAGCTCAGTGTATCATTGTATATAATGGTGTTTCCCAGTCTGGGGCTGGGCAGCTCAGTGTATCATTGTATATAATAGTGTTTCCCAGTCTGGGGCTGGGCAGCTCAGTGTATCATTGTATATAATGGTGTTTCCCAGTCTGGGGCTGGGCAGCTCAGTGTATCATTGTATATAATGATGTTTCCCAGTCTGGGGCTGGGCAGCTCAGTGTATCATTGTATATAATGGTGTTTCCCAGTCTGGGGCTGGGCAGCTCAGTGTATCATTGTATATAATGATGTTTCCCAGTCTGGGGCTGGGCAGCTCAGTGTATCATTGTATATAATAGTGTTTCCCAGTCTGGGGCTGGGCAGCTCAGTGTATCATTGTATATAATGGTGTTTCCCAGTCTGGGGCTGGGCAGCTCAGTGTATCATTGTATATAATGATGTTTCCCAGTCTGGGGCTGGGCAGCTCAGTGTATCATTGTATATAATGGTGTTTCCCAGTCTGGGGCTGGGCAGCTCAGTGTATCATTGTATATAATGGTGTTTC